>NC_079516.1:15748984-15826073 GCF_000801105.2 Raphanus sativus
TAGCGTACAGCGTAGGAGTGCTCAGCAGATATATTCTTGATCCAAAGGAGTCACATGACTCAGCTCTGAAGCATGTCTTGAGGTATTTGCGCGAGGCACTACTTCATATGGCCTCACACATACAGACGCGTTGAGAGGAAGCCAGTATGTACTGAATGGTTACAGTGATAGCTCACTTAAATGTAGACGTTGACGATGGGAGAAGCGTGACAGGCCACATTTTCTATCTTGGAGAAAGCCCCATTACTTGGTGTTCACAGAAGCAGGAGACAGTGGCACTATCTTCTTGTGAAGCTGAGTTCATGGCAGCTACAGAAGCCGCAAAGCAGGCGATATGGCTTCAAGACCTTGTCAGTGAAGTTACAGGAGGAATGCGTGAAAGGGTGATCATTCGAGTAGACAACAAATCGGCAATCTCTCACTCACAAAGAACCCAGTCTTTCACGGGCGTAGCAAGCACATCCATCGAAGATACTTTCATACGAGAGTGCGTGGAGAATGGGCTAGTAGAAGTTGAGCATGTAGCAGGAAGCAAGCAAAAGGCTGACGTCTTGACGAAGGCACTCGGCAAGATCAAGTTTGCAGAGATGAGAGAGCTCATCGGTGTTCTAGAGTTGAAACAAATCAACTTCAAGCTTAAAGGGGAGATTGTTGAGATAAGCTTGAAAATGATACAACAAGAGTGAAGACTTGAAGTACAAGCTAAAGAAGATCTTAGTCTATCCGAGATTGAAGATATAGATGAAGAGATATTTTAGGAGATATCTATAATATTATGTGATCTTTATCTATAAGATTAGGCTTTATCTATTAGCTTGTATATATACTCCTCGAGTATGAGAGAGACGTAAGAGTTTGTGAGAGAAAGGTTTTAGTAAGTTTTACCTTTGAGAAATAAGAGAGTTATTCTTACTTGCATTCTCATATAAGCAATCGTTAATTGTGTTTCAATACTCTTCTAATCTTCTATTTCACGATGGTAAGTTCTGATGGTGGTAACCTATCTTTATCTTCGCTTGTGAACTTGTGCTTAAAACTTGTTACAAATTTTACAACCAAATATCCATCACATGTTACAGCTCAAAAAAAAAGTATAAAGTTATTTGTGGTGTCAAGTGACACCACAATGCTTCACGTGGGTCCGTCCCTGGTCAGAACTGTCATTTGCATCATAACAAATCAATTGAATATGATTTTTTTTTCTAGTTGAATCTGACAAAAAGAGATAGCTTATGAAGTTTTCAGTTCAAAATATAATAAAGCTAACCCACATCTTTTTCTTGCTTCTGTTGCTCTCTTCATCACTTTCTCGAAAGTCTGTTTTTGAGATATTCATGACTCGTGCACTACATCCTTTTTATTTCTTCGAGAGTAGAATTTTTCTTTGTGGCTGCCAAAGCTGCTGGCGGAGGAACACCCTTCATAATATCCATCATAATGGCTTTTATAAAACTCAAGTAGTAAAACATTGTTGTTCGGTTCAGATAGTGAGTCATCCACCTGTGTTTTTTTTTGTAAATGCAAAGATGAACAAAAGATGATCCATCTCGTACGTGCATGTGTCCACGATACATCACAAGGACTCTCTTCTTTTTTCCCTCGAAATTACTGACGAACTGTTAATCTGGCGGGGTAGTGTCTTGAAGGTCCAACCACGATGCATGTTTTAAGTAATATATATTCTTGAGAAAGAGAGCTCTCAGACAAAAGGATACTTAGGGAACTTTCACAAGCACGATGTGTGAAATACATAGGCACTTCTCCACCTGGTATAACGGCCATGTTTGGGTATGATTGTACAATGATTGTACAGATTGTTGTGACTCCTCCACAGTCCGAAAAGTCTGCGTTATCAACACTCCAATTTAAAAATCTCTGCGGATATGTTCTTTAAATTCTTGCACCTACACATCGTTAGTTTCCTGAGACGAGACATGTTCTTAATCCAGGAAGGAATTTCTTCAATCTTTGTGTCATCTAGATAGAGAAGTACAATGCTGGTTGAAATCTGAGGGAATTTTTCTCAGTTTTGAGCATCCACCTAGATAGAGTTCTTTAAGAGTAACCAAGTTGATGTCGATTGGTAGAACCTCGAGCATCGTGCATCCTCCATGTTCAAGCGCTTGAGTTGGTAGAGATTCCTAATTGAAGAATGAAGCACCACCAAGGTTTTACAATTTTTTAGTTCCAAATACCTAAGGGTGATGGCCATTGAAAGATCTGGAATTTTGACGAGGCTCTCACATCCTAACAAATGCATCCCCTGGATTTTCCAAGCGACTGAAAAATAATCATATTATGTCTTGATTTAAAGAGGCTCTAGGTAAGAACACCAACATAAAAAAAAACACCAACATTATTGAATTAACAAACTTTATAGTATATTAATTAACAATAACAACAAATAGCGATTAGGTTACCTTGACCCCTCCCCATAACTTCTTAAGCCTGACACTACTCATTACAAAGTACTCCATATCTTCTGGGTTGAAATTAAGTGGCATACAACTCAATGGTACATCATTCCAATAGAGTTCTTTAAGGTGAGGGATATTCTCAATCCAAGAACTATCTTCTTCTCCTTCTAATGCAGTTTCTTCTAGGTAAATCGATGTAATGTTCCTTGACATACGAGGAAACGTTCTCAACTTTGAGAACCCGTTGAGATTGAGGACTTCAAGAGATTCCAAGTCGACATCAGCTGGAAGAAACTTAAGGTTTGAGCATTTCGACATGTCCAATTCAACCAGTTTACTGAGATTTCCAATCGAGGAAGGCAGTGTCACCAAAGATGTGCATCCCGAAAGCCTCAATCCATACATTTTACTGAGATTCCCAATTGACGGATGAAGTGCCACCAAAGATGAGCATCCCCAAAGCTTCAATTCCTTGACATTTATGGCTTTTGAAAGCTCTTGAATCTCTTTCAAATCTGCAGGATAACTCATATCCATCTCCTTCGAACTTCCAAGAAACTGGCCAAATAAAAAGGTGAAATCAATACGAAATATATTCATTAATCAAAAAAATACAAAACTACAATTTGTCCATGTTCTTTTTTTGATGTTGGATGTTGAATGCATCTACATGCAAATGTTCAAATATTTTTTTTGTATACTATTACATTTGCATTTTGATGCAAAATCAGAACATCTAAAATTTTAAATATTTGAGATGTAAAAAATGTATAGCTTGGAAATATGAAAATCCAAAATACTTGATACTCTTTACTATAAATATAAATTAATTAGTTTTCTATTAATATTTGTTATTATAAACCAAAAAAAACATGTTTCCTTGCTAAACCAAAAAATAATATTTCTGTAAGAAACTGTAAACTATATTTTTCATCAAAACCATTTTTTGTCAACCCATCAAAACCATTAAATTTAGGTTTTTTTCAAAAACATAAAATCATATTTTTCTGTCAAAACCATAACATAAATTTTTTCCAGAAAACCGTAAAATTAAATTTAGAAAATCAAATTTTCCATCAAAACCGTAAAATTAAAGTTTCTCATCAAAGCCGCAAGATCGGCATTTTATTTAAATACATTAATTAATTAACTAATCATTAATAATATAAGTCATATGCTTTATAATCTTATTACTTATAGCATTTAAATGTTATTATAAAATCAAAAAGCTAACAATTTAGCGTCATAATATTTATATCATGATGCAAATACTAACTACAAAAGCGAACATGTTTGGATGCAACATCCAGATGTTAGATGATGCATTTAGATGTTACATCCAAATACAAAAATGAACATGGTCTTTACTGTTTTAAAATGGAAAACTAATTGATCTTTTTAAAAGTAACCTGAGTTCCTTCCCACAACTTCTCAACCTTGCTATACTCCATTCTGAGTCAACTAGACTTTCCACTCTAAAGCGAGAAGGCATACACTTGGATGGATATTCATCCCAACGTTTGCGTGGAAAATGATCCAGGCCTCGATCAGGTAAATCGAAACTGCCTTTTCCAGTCTCCTTTGGCCACAAGGATTTGTACACACTACAAGAAAACATATCAATTACAAGGGTCATATTCCTTGTTAATTCGTTGTAATAGGAAGCTTACAACGAATTAACAAGGAATAGCGTTTCGTTGTAAAACGCCCGTCGTAACGGAAGATTCGGTGTAACTTCCTTGTAACAATTACGACGAAATAAATTCGTCGTAAAGGTGAAGAGAAGATTTCGTTGTAATTTCATAGTTACCCTTCGTCGTAAAAGACTAGTACAGTTTCCTTGTAAAGTCGTCTTTAAGTGCTTGTACATTTTACAACGAATTTACAAGTCCTTCTATGTTAAGTCCTTGTAATCTTTACGAGGAATTTACAAGTATTTTCTTGTAAATTCCTTGTACAGTTTACGAGGATTTTACAAGTATTTCCTTGTAAACTCCTTGTAACTATTACAAATCATTGAGGTATTATTATAATGTTATAAAATATTCAAAATTCTAAATATTTAAATTATAAAATGAAATACTGGAAATTTAATTACTTTAAAGAAATTATATAAATGTCATAAAGTAATATTCAAATTTATAATGGAAACAAAAAAATTTGAAAAAACAAATAAAAAAACTAAGGTAGGAGACCGTCGAAGTAATTGTTGGGGACGTTCTTTCCCGGAGAATCTCGTACTTCATCCACGGGTTCCGTGTGGAAGAGTAGGACGAGGTCTCCCCCTTGCGACTTTGTTGACAAAGCTTGTTTCCACCGTCCATCCCTTCTTTTTAGGAGCAATCTTGAAAAAAGAATCATAGTAATTTAATTAATTATATAAAAATGATTAGAAAATAAAATATACTTTAATTTAAAAAAAAATTAATCAGTAGTTTAAATACCACAACCTAATATTTTATATATAATTTTGTTACCTAAATTTACCACATAAACTAACCACCAAAACTAATTACCTAAATTAATCACCTACTAATTACCTAAACTAACCACCTAAACTAACCACCTAAACTAATTACCTAAAACCTAAACTAATATTTTAAAAAGAAACATACCTTGAGAGGTGTAAGGGAGGAGTGGTTTGAGAGGAATGAAGGAGGCATTCCTCATTCATGTTTCGAGTTATATATAGAAACACCATTCCTCTTAAAGTCATCGTAATTTTACGAGGAATCTACCAGGCCCGCGTTTTTAGAGTTACAACGAATTTACAAGGAAACATTACAACGAATTTACAAGGAATTATTTACAACGAATTTACAAGAAAAGCATTACAACGAATTTACAAGGACAGCGTATTACGAGGAATCTACCAGGCCCGTGTTTTCAGTTACGACGAATTTACTAGGACTATATATGAAATCCCGAAAATCAAATCCCTAAACCCCAAAATCAGTTATCTATATAACACTACCCTTTTACCCCATCATCCCTTTTATCCAATTTTCCCTTAAACCATAAAATCCAGTTAAATCCTTAAAACCCAAAGCATAAGTATTATAATCAGACAACATAGAAATGTATTAAGTTTTAAACTGACTTATATACTAATTAAAAACTGATTTATATACAACGAATTTACAAGGAAAGTATTACAACGGATTTACAAGGAAAGAATTACAACGAATTTACCATGTCCGCGTTTTTAGTTACAACGAATTTACAAGGAAGGATTGCAACGAATTTACAAGGAAACTTTTACAACGAGTTTACAAGGAATGTATTACAACGAATTTACAAGGACAGCGTATTACGAGGAATCTACCAGGCCCGTGTTTTCAGTTACGACGAATTTACTAGGACTTTATATGAAATCCCGAAAATCAAATACCTAAACCCCAAAATCAGTTGTCTATATAACACTACCCTTTTACCCCATCATCCCTTTTATCCAATTTTCCCTTAAACCATAAAATCAAATTAAATCCTTAAAACCCAAAGCAAGTATTATAATCAGACAACATAGAAATGCATTAAGTTTTAAACTGACTTATATACTAATTAAAAACTGATTAATATACAACGAATTTACAAGGAAAGTATTACAACGAATTTACAAGGAAAGAATTACAACGAATTTACCATGTCCGCGTTTTTAGTTACAACGAATTTACAAGGAAGGATTGCAACGAATTTACAAGGAAACTTTTACAACGAATTTACAAGGAATTTATTACAACGAATTTACAAGGACACATGTATTACGAGGAATCTACCAGTCCCGTGTTCTCCATTACGACGAATTTACTAGGACTATATCTGAATCCCTGAAAATCAAATCCCTAAACCCCAAAGTCTATTACCTATAACATTATATCCTTTTTACCACATCTTCCTCTTTATCCAATTTTCTCTAAAATCCTAAACTCCAATTTAATCCTTAAAATCCAATGAATAGTTATTATAACCAAACAACATACACATGCATTAAGTCTTAAACTGATTTATATATTTAAAACACATATTACATCATTCTAAATCATTCGAGATTTTATCAATATCAACAAAATATTGATCATCATTGTTTGCATTGAGCTCGTCTTCACCTTCTTATTTATCATATCGTCGGAAATATTTTCATATTGACGGTTATCCGGATCAATAAGAGAGATGTCATCAGTTTGTTGTTCAAATACTTCGACTTCAATGATACAAGCTTCTTCTTGAAAATGTGATTCCAACAATTATTCTTCAATGAGATGTAATTTTAATAGCAATTAATCAAACTATTCTAGAATCTCTAAACCGAGGGAATGGAATGAAGTTAACTTGCTCGGTTTGAGAATCCTTACAACGAAATCAGTTTTATAACATACATTTAAAACACGTTTTCACCAAAAAGATAATGTTAACATGTTTCGTCGTAAAAGCCTTGTAAAGTTACAAGGATTTTACAACGAATTTTCTCTTTCCTCATAAAATAGATGTAAATTTACATGTAAATTACGACGAAGTTTTTTCCTTGTAACTTTACTAGGACTTTACAACGAAAGTCAGTTTCATCCTAAATTCCTAGTAATTTACTCGTAAATTTACGAGGAATATAATTCCTTGTAATATTTCCTTGTTATAGGCATGTTTTCTTGTAGTGACAGTTTTAGAAGTTTCAGATTACGCATTCCTTTAAATGACTTTTTATTTATAACCAATGTCTTGTTGATTTCCGACATGTTCAAATCCAGGGCTAGATTATTCTCTGTGCCCTGAAAAAGAAAACTCTTTATCTCCATCCAGATGACTCATCTGGATGGTGAAACAAACAGCTCCTCACTCACACCGGAACTTTACAATTTTTAAGATGTAATTTATGTCTATCATAATCAGAAGAACATATTAAAATATATTTCAAAGCCAAACATACTTAGGCATGAGAAATCATAACACAAAACAATGGTAGAAAATAGGAAACAAATCAGAACCATAAAAAGACAACAAACATGGAACACCGATCTGTCTTGTGATCCCTGTTTCTAAATCTCTATCTAATACTACGAGAGACAATATGCCTCTTCTATTATGTTTTCTGAATACTCTCTAGGAACTTAGTTCTTGCAGAAAGGTCACTCGAAAACCGACCTAAAACCGCAACTGTAGCTGTGCTACTCCCAAACTTCTCAATCCCCCTAGAGATCATACAAGTATGCTCAGCTTCCACCACCACGATTATATCCCCATTAACCTGTGGCGACAATGTCTCCGCTATTTGCCTAGTCATCCTCTCTTGCACTTGAAGCTTAAACCCATAAAACTTTACAATAGACTCCACCAGCGACCTCTCAACAGGTTTTGGTCCAGCACCACAGAAGTAGCCAATATGCACAACTCCATAGAAAGGAAGCAAATGGTGCTCACACATTGACCAAAACTTGATATTCGTCTCACAACTCAGCCTTCTCTCCTTGAGTTTGCAGTCGAACCTGTTCAGCTTCATCTCAAAGTTAACTTTCTGGAACTTCATCATCCGTTTAAGGTACCTCGTTGGAGTGGAAACTAGCTCTTTCCTTGCGGGATCTTCTCCTAAAGCTCTCAGAACAGAGACCACAGCTGAAACCATTTCTGAGTCTGTATCTGAAGAGTCTTCAATACCAAACGGGCACCAGTCTTCCACCACAGAGACATCTCTACTCAGTTTCACGCCTTTGAACTTCAAAAGACTCAGAAACTCACACCAAAGATCAGAACTCTCATCCTCAAACCCCCCTGAACCGGAACTAACCGTTACCTCCACAAAACCACGGTGGGGATGAGAGCACTGGAGAACCACAGCGACTCCAGAAGGTTCCACCCAATGCTGCAGAGCAGAGCAAATCTCCTCAGCTAAACGCTGAGGCTTTTGTAGCCGCTTAGCGAAAACGTCGGCGACTCTAGAGAATTTGCTCAGGCCAAGAACACGTTGCCCAGAAGGGACGTATCCTATGTGGCACTTGACTTGAAAAGGAAGCAAGCAAGATTCACAGTAAGAGTAATGGTCTAGATCTCGGATAACAACGAGACCTCCCACTCCTCCTGCTTGCCCATCGTCCAACCCTGTTTCTGGAAACAGAGCACTCTGTACAAAGTCTTGTACTTTCTGTTTATAACCTGAGAAACAGAGCACTCTGTGTCAAAAACTAAACTTTAAGACAAATCAGATTCAATAGATTACCTCTGGTTCCTTGTCGGAGAGCCTTGGCGACACGAAAGGGAGTCTTTTTAATGCCTTCACGATTGAGATCTTCACCAAGACCTTTTAATATGACTCTGACAGCTTCTTGGATCGCTATGGTCTCTGGTTCTAACTCGAAAGCAAGCGGAAAGCAACCGTTTTTCACCCCGTTCTCAACCTCCAGCTCTTCATCTAATAAGTTCATTGACAATCCGAATCTAACCTCTTCAGATTCAGTTTATGTAAGAAAAAGGAACAGACTTTAGACTGTGACACTGGTTCTTCTCTAATTACAAAGAATCTCCTCTCTAAAACTCTCTGTTTTTTTGTTTGGATAATGTGCGGAAGGTGTATAGTGGGAGAGTGGGGTCCGACGTTGATCCGTTCAGGAATGTGTGGATTCGTTACTCAAAAACTATTTTGATGGATCTGAGAGGTTTAGCCTATCACTATCAGCTAAAAAGAAAGTTTCCGTTTTTGAACGTGTAGGCGGCGAAGACCTTTCTATTGTCCTTCTCCCTTTTACCCCTTTTCCTGTTTTCTTTAACCCAACCCTAGTTCGAAACCTTTTTTTCACACTAGTGATTTACAAGGGAAGAGTTAAACTAACCCACCCATAAGCCAACGGACTAAACAAACAGTCTTTGGAGACATAAGCCCACAGTATCAATGTTTCTCCGGAGCCTAACGATTGAGCTACACTGGACACTTAGAGTACATCAAGCAACAGAGCTAAATCAACAAAACAATGTCCCTTAGAGCATGCCCATTGGGGGTTTTTAAAGGGTTCATGGGCTCGGGTTCATAGGGCCGGGCAGGGAAAAATAAATCGAAAATGGGCTAATATCGGTGACCCGAGTCTTACGCATGATCCGTTCTTAGCCGGGTTCAAGACACGTGTTTGTAACCCATTGGCTCCGCGTTTTCGAGTTTACGCGAAGCATTGACCGAGACCATTCATTTTTCTTTTCTTCTTCGATAGCTAGGGTTTGTTTCTCTGAGGCGATTGAGAGGCGATTCTGGTGCGACGGCGATTTCCGAAGCTTTTGACCATCAAATCAACGACGAACGATCTCCTCCACGAGCTCAGGTTAGTATCGAGTAGATTCTCCACAATTTTGAAGCGTTTTGGGTCTCAGGGATTCTCAATCGATTTAGAGTTTTCATATTAGGGTTCAAAATCGAGTTGGGGCTTTCGATTAAGCGTCATGCGGGGTTGTATTTACCGAGTTATGGTTGGTTTATCGGGGATTATAAATTGATTTGGGGATTTAGGGTTAGGGTTCGAAATTGATTTGGGGGTTTTACAGGTTACGGTTCTTAATCGATAGTGTGTGTATCGTTTTATGGTTTTAAATCGTGTAGACGGGTTTATTGTTTCGTTTTCATCATATTGAGTTAATGAGTTTTGTGAATGTTTTGTTTGTGATAGAGATGGATCCCGCAGCAGAGAAAAGAGACATGAAGAGGAACATTGAGTACAACAACAGCTTGATGTATGTTGCTGATTCAGAGTACGGGATACCAACAAGGTGTTACTGTGGTGGGAGAATGATTGACGAGGTTCAGGCGAAGGAGGAGAAAGACACTCTTCCTGGGAAGCGGTTCTTCACATGCATAAACTACGAGGTAAACAACTCCTTCTATCTTTGTTTATATTTTTTGTGTTGTTTTCTTTATTGATTTTGATGACTTGTGTTTTTTAATGGGTTAACCAAAGCTGATGGGATCCATTATCGTCAGCCTTGGGTTCATGGTGTCCAGGAGGAGATCGAGAAGCTGACTAACCGCCTGGAGAAAGCTGAGAAGGTGATCAAGGAGGTGCCCATCCTCAATCAATAGATTGAGTCACTAGAGGTTAGTAAAAGATAATGTTTGCTTTTCATTACTTTTGGTGAAAGATAATGTTTTGATGATGTTTCGTGTTGTTGTTTACATGTACAGGAACAAGTGAAAGTCCTCTCTGGCCAGGTCGATGTTCTCACTGTGAAGGTCGCTGACCTGGAGATGGTCTGCTTCGATTGAAAAGCGAAGGTAAGACTCAACTCTCATATGTTTATGTTTCTGTTTCTGCTTGTGCTTGGATTGAAAATAAAAATATGTTCACCGTATATAAACTGAACTACAAGTAGTTCAGTATTCTCAATACGAATTCTGTTTATTAAATAAACTATAACTAGAACTAGAAGCTTAAACTACAACAGATACAAGTAGTTAACTAAAACTAGATAACTATAACTAGAACTAGAACTAGAAGCTTAAACTACAACAGTTCGATCATAAATTCTATCTGTTTGTTGGTTGGTTGGTTGCTCTGCTGTGATTAATAGCGAATTGTACTGAGCTTTAAATAATGGTTTGCACTGATCTGATAGTTAGAGTTTAATGAAGTTGTTGTGTGATCGATGTTTGGTAGTTAGACTTTAATGTAGTAGCAAATTGTAGTTTAATAACATAGCAATTCCTCATGTAAAACACACACATATCAAACCCAAACCGAAACCAAAATGGAACATCCTCCCCAAACCTCCCAAAGCTCTCTTCAAAGAAGAAAGTGGTCAACCAAAGAAGACGTTGTGCTCATCAGCGCTTGGTTGAACACCAGCAAGGATGCCATCGTGAGCACTGACCAGAAGGCCGGAGCGTTTTGGAAGCGCATAGTGGATTACGTCAACGCAAGCCCTCTGCTCAGTGGCGCCCTTCCTAGAGAATGGAGTCAGTGTAAGCAGAGGTGGGGAAGAATCAATGAGCAGGTGTGCAAGTTTGTGGGCTGCTATGAAGCAGCAGTGAGGGAGCAAGCGAGTGGCCAAAACGAGAATGATGTCATGAAGGCTGCCCATGACATCTTCTTCAATGACATTGGCATCAAGTTCACACTTGAACATTGTTGGAGGGAACTTCGGTTCGATCAGAAATGGAAATCACTCGGTGTTTCCAAAGAAGGTCCCAAGGAGAAAAGGAAGGAAGCTGCGGAGGTGGTGGCTGAGGAGGAAGGTGCGGAGGTTTGGCCTCCTGGTGTCAAGGCTTGCAAAGCAGCCAAACGCAAGAGGCAAGGTTATGATGAGATACATAGCATGCTTGCTGTGAAAAAGGAGATACAGCAACAGAAACTCCTAGAGCGTCTCCTTGCCAAAGACCCTACCCATCTATCTGCAAACGAAATCACACTCATGGACAAACTCATTTCTGAAATGATTTGAGATGGGTTTGTACTTCTATTGATAGGTTGCTTGCTGTTGTGGTTCATGTTGGTTGCTTGCTGTTGTGGTTCATGTTGATAGGTTCATAGATATACATTGTACTTCTTTTGTTTGGTTGCTTTGTGTATTTTATTATGTTTGGTTGCTTTGTACTTCTTTTGTTTGGTTGCAGTGTACTAAATCATTGTTTATTTTGTCTTGCAGGTCACGGGCTGTAGTGCAACTTGTATGGCAGGAAGGAAGGAAGGAAGGTGTTTAACTTGTACCTTTATGTTTGTAGTGTATCACGGGAAGTGTAGTATTTTGTTTGTCTCTACACTTCATTTCAATTCACGGGAATGTACTTGTCTTTATGTTTAACTTTGTACTTGTTTGGTTGCTCACGGGTAGCAACCACATTGAACTTGTATCGACTCTGCCTACTCTATATATTAAGCATGTGTTTGTTTCATAAATTTGCTCACTACTCTCGACTTTACTCTTCTTTACTCTACTCTTTCCTTTACTCTTCTTTACTCTACTCTTCCTTTACTCTTCTTTACTATACTCTTCTCTCTAGCTCTCGACATAACCCTGTCAAGACAACTTTCAAGACAACTGTCAAGACAAGTATACACTCAACTATCAATCTCTATCTCTCTTTGTCATTTTATTACATAGACTACAAGTATACACTCAGCTATCAATCTCTATCTCTCTTTGTCATTTTATTACATAGATTACAAGTAACAAGATATCACATTTTATTATATTTTTTTTTTTTAAAAGATATGTTTTGTTATTAAAGTAATGAAGATTTATATTTTTTATTTTATAAAAAAATATGTTTCTTATTAGACTAGTGAAGATTTTTTTTAAAAAAATATATGTTTCTTATTAGACTAGTGAAGATTTATTTTTTTTTTCAAAAAAGATATGTTTCTTATTAGACTAGTGAAGATTTAATTTTTTTTTCAAAAAAAATATGTTTCTTATTAAACTTGTGAATAATTTAATTTTTTTTTAAATCTGAAGATTTCTTATTAAACTATTGAAGATTTATATTTTTCATTTTGGTTTTGTATGAAGGAAGAAGTGTTCAAGTGATGTCTTTCTCATCAGATGATGCAGCAGATAAACTAGTTGAAGATACGTTTGACCAACATGTTGATAAACTAATTGAAGATTTATATTTTTTCATTTTGGTTTTGTATGAAGGAAGAAGTGTTCAAGTGATGTCTTTCTCAACAGATGATGCAGCAGATAAACTTATTAAACAAATTAACAAGCCGAAGAGACGAGCTTATATCGAAAGACATAGGGAGCAAGGCCACGAAGACCTTTGGAACGACTATTTCAGTGAAAATCCTACATACCCACCAGAAATATTTAGGCGGCGTTTTCGAATGACGAAACCATTGTTCTTTACCATTGTCGATCGCCTGAGTAATGAAGTTCCATACTTTCGTCAAAGACGAAATGCTCACGGAAGGTACGGCCTATCTGCACTTCAAAAGTGTACTGCGGCTATATGTATGCTAGCATATGGTCAATCAGGAGATACGTATGACGAATATCTCCGACTTGGTGAGAGTACCGCACTTTTATGTTTGGAGAAGTTCAACGAAGCGATAATACAATTTTTTGGAGATGAGTATCTACGAAAACCTACACCAGCTGATCTTCAACGATTACTCGATATCAGAGAGGTACGAGGATTTCCGGGAATGATAGGCAGCATCGACTGTATGCATTGGGAGTGGAAAAACTGCCCAAGGTCTTGGAGAGGGCAGTACACACGAGGTCACGGAAAGCCGACCATTGTCTTAGAGGCTGTGGCATCACAGGATCTTTGGATATGGCACGCATTTTTCGGTTTACCAGGTACCCTAAACGATATTAATGTTCTCGATCGGTCACAAGTTTTTTCTGACATTATACAAGGTCGAGCTCCTAAAGTTAATTTCACGGTCAACGGCCACAATTATCGTATGGCGTACTACCTTACAGACGGAATCTATCCGAAATGGTCAACATTTATCCAATCCATCCCACTACCTCAAGGTCTTAAAGCTGAGCTTTTTGCTGAAAAACAAGAATCCGCCAGAAAAGATGTTGAACGTGCTTTCGAAGTTTTGCAATCGAGGTTTGCAATAGTAAAAAATCCTGCTCTACTATGGGACAAGGAAAAGATTGGAAAGATTATGAGAACTTGTGTCATACTACACAATATGATAGTAGAGAACGAACGAAAAATATATATTTTGTCTGATACATCTGAGTTCGAGTCGGGAGAGTCAAGCAGGAGTTCACAGGTGGAAATCTCGCAACCTACGGACTCTCCTTCCAACTTCGTTAATAGGCATGGCATTCAAGCTCAAATTCGGGATCAACAAAAACATGATCGTTTGAAAGTCGATTTAGTTGAAAATATATGGCAAAAATTTGGTAATCTAGATGAATAATATTTGTATGTTTTTTAATTTCCATTGTATTAAATAAAAAATTTTTAAAAAAAATATTATTTTATTCTTATGAACCCCATTTTCGGGTTCACTAATGGAAGAGCAAAATTAATACGGGTTCGACACTATTTCTGGACCCACCAAAAACAATAAAAAAATTCCCTATGAACCCTCCCTTAGGGTTTACTAATGGGCATGCTCTTAGTTCGATGTTCGAACACTCCTTCTCTCAATGTTTGTTTTTTCGATGTTAGATTGACCTGTCATAGTTACTCGATATTCGCATTGTACCTGCTATTTGTTTTTTTTTTTTGCAAAATAAGTATTTGTTCTGTGCTCGGTTTGGAAAAAATAAGTATTTGCTAAGGTTGGGTAAAGAAACCGAACCCCAAAACCCGAACTGGATCCGATCCAATAAAAATGAATCCAAACCAATTTGAATCCGATATAAATAATGAATAGATCTTGTTTTATGATATTTCGGATTATGAGTATTATCTAAACCGAGTCCAAACTTAAATGAATATCTGATATAACATGAAAATTTTAAAACTCCAAAAAGATCTTCTGCAAACATTATCTCAATTCCTAATATGTATACAAAATACTATATGTTGTGCCCGCTCAAGCGGACCTAATCATTTTACAATTACTAACTAAATATCATGATAAGTTATTGTTTATGATCTTTATGCTTTTTTACATAATATCAAATTATTTATACATGAAATTTATTTATCAAAATATATATTCATTATTGCGTTAATTTTTTGAAAGCTTTCATATATATAGTGAAATATTTTTAACTATATATTTTTGAAACTAATTTTATTTATGATTGAAAGATATTCTTTTTAGATGATAAATATATATATATAATATATATATATATATATAATATATATATATATTCATTATTGCGTTAATTTATTTATATATATAGAAATAATTCTTTAATCTTTATTAAATATATTCTTGGATAATAACAAAATATGTATATGAATTATCTTTTATATTTTTGAAAAAAAAATATTATATCAGTTTTAATGAGTTATCCGATTTCATAAAGCTTAAATTCGTTTTTATGTTTGAGTTTTATTATATTAAATCATAATTATTAAATATTTTATAATTACTCATTAATATATGTGTTACTAACTAAAAGTCTATGATAATAAATTATTATTTTATTTCATTTGAAAATTCTTACAAAATAATTATAATTTATGAAAATTTATTTGTAGACATATTTATTATATAGAAATAAATCTTAAAAGTCACTTAATATTCTCTTTTCAATTATATAAAATTAAAATTTTTATTTGATTAATATTTAGTTATATACTTTATGTTTTCAACTTTATATTTTAATAAAAATTCAGATAACAACACAACATACATATATGAATTATATTTATATTTTAAAATATTTTTAGATTTTGGATAAATCTTACTATTATTAATTTTTATCAATTATTTAATCAAATAAACTAATTTTCGTTTTTTATTTTTAGCTTAATTGTATATTTTATTCATTAAGAGTAATATTGATATTAACTACTCTAACTTTTAACGTTGGAGCTCTATTGCGAAAAATCACTTCGCAAATAATAGTATAGATAGATACTAAGATATATTAAATATTTAAAATAATTATTTATTACATGAAGGCTGGTGGTTCTATTACATGAAAGTTGAAGGTTGAAGATGGTGGTTGAAGGTTGAATTTTTTTAGAATTTGGGTTTAACAATGTTTTTCATTATAAGAGAATTTGATTTTTGTTTTATGCTTTCATTTATTGTTTTTACTATCAATAAATACTAGGTAATAATATTCGTCTTGCACGAAATATGATTATTAGTTTTATTATTTTTAATAAGAAGACATTAAATCTGTTTAATCTGGATATCGGTTCGTTTTAGGTTGATTTTTTTGTTTTTAATCTCCTAAAAATAGCTATAATTTTAAATGATCAAATTGTTGATATTTTTGGTTTTCCCGGTGATAACCAAAATTATTATTATTTGTTTGGTTTCATGTTATATGAATTTTAGTTAGTTTTGATGTCAAACCAATGGTTTCATATTATAGTTTCTAAACATATAATAATTAAATAAAATGAAAATAAATTATTAAGACAAACTATTTCATTACAATTTGATCGGTAGTGAAAGAAACATTAAAAAATTAGATACTTGTGAATATTTAGTTATATAAGTGCTTAAGTCAATGATCCACATGTATGTGTATGTAAAGTATATAAAAGTAGTAGATAAACATATAAAGATACTGTTAATTAATTTTAAAAGAATTTATATTCAAAATAACACATGAAAGATAAAAATCTTAAAATAAAATTAATTAAAAATAAAAAGCCTATACATTAGTGAATTTTTTTATATAAAGAAAATCAGATTGTATCCGTAAATAGGGGTATGAATGGATCGAATATCCAGATATTTGGAGGTATTAGTATCGATTTGATTCGTAGCCATCTGGATATTCGTTGTCTCGGATATCCGGAAAATTTTAGAATTTACATGGATATCCGATTTGATCCGTAAATAAAAATAAATCTGTTATAATAAATGAAAAATATAAAAAGAATATAAAATAATAATATTTCATTACAAAAATAAATTATTATTTAACTTTTTAAAATTCTAATACCTAATATAATAAACTTAGTACATAAAAGTATTGTAAAACTTATATAAACTATAATATATATAACTTATATATATAATTCTTTAAATATATGTATATATGCATCAATGGATTGAATCTGATATTTTTTCCTAAAATTACTAGTATTTGTGATTTTCTATGTTTTTACAGATATTGCATTTTAGTATTTGATTTGCTTCGTAGAGTTATGGATATCCAGATTTTCGATTCTAATCAAAACGGATAACAAATCGAATAAAAAATTTACGAATATTTTGTCCAGCCTATCCGTAAATAATAAAAATAATATATGTATAGTTGGACTTTCGATTCGCTATCCGTTTTGATTCCAATAAAGAAATCTGGATAGTTTGAGTTTTATTGGAATCTTATATGTAAATTTTATATTAAAAACAAAATGTAAATTACATAGTGTAAACATATTTATGTAGAATTTGGTTCAGAAGCTTTATACATGTGACACGTCAACATGCTCATTGTTAAATCGACGTAAGGCTGCCGATGGAATCCCCCAAAAAATCTGATGGTGTTTATAAATTTTTTGAATAAACTTTCTATACACTTTTAGTTTTATATAAAATTTAATAAATTAATTAATTTGTGATTCTTTAGACTTTGATTAAATTTTAATTATATCATTCAAATAGAATTACCTATTTCATAATATTATAATACAATATAATATAAAGCAATATACCATATATTATATAAATAGTTGAAACGGTTACAATTATAATAAATAGTTGAAACGGTTACAATTATATATTGGTTTGATGCCATATTTTTGAGATAGCTGCATTAATTACAATTATATAAATAGTTGAAACGGCTACTGCTTCTTCAGTAGCTATAATTACAATTATATAAATAGTTGAAACGGTTACAATTATTTGATGTCATATTTTTGAATAGCTGCACTAATTAGAATTTTGTAAACTTAAAAAAACCTTAATAATAACGTTGAAAGGGAAAGTAAAGTAAATTAAACCATATATTGGTGGAATAAAAAGTTAACATCGTGGAATAGTTTCAGTAATTAAAAAATATAGATTTCAAATAAAGCAATTGCATGGTTATAAATATTTGCAAAATATAAAAAGATCTCATGTTTTAATAGTAGAGATGGCAAAAGATGTGATATTAAAAACAAACCAATTACATTTCCAAATAATATATCATGTTTTTATTGTTTTGATAGTTAGAGAAAATAAAGGCATAACAAAAATATAATAAATAATTAATGAGAGCATGTGCAACAATATTTCATAGTAAAATTTTGTGATGATTCTTTTTAATGGTACAGATTCTTTTAGTATGTTTTTTAGTAGTATAGATTTAGATAAACCAATATTTTTTGCAAACAAAATTTCTTAATAAATAGGGGAAGATTTTGAAGATCTGCAATCATTAATAATAAACATAATATATGATTATTGAAATACTTTTAGGTTTTTAGGTTTTTAATTTGTTATATAATCTCTCAGTTTGTTTAAATCAAATCACTCATCTCCAGCCTGCTTTCTACTATAAATATTGCATAGTACACCAAAACCATAACATAAAACTCCAATCAAACCCAGTTAGTAGTACCATTAATATGTTGATGGGTGCCTTGTGGTTGGATGAGATCAGAAAGGCACAAAGAGCGGATGGACCAGCAAGCATCTTGGCCATAGGCACGGCCAACCCTCCCAACCAAGTGATCCAAGCAGAGTATCCAGACTACTACTTCCGCATCACCAACAGTGACCACATGACCGACCTCAAGGAGAAGTTCAAGCGCATGTGTAAGTCTTTTCTTTTCCTTTTTTTGTTAGTACGCATGTGTAAGTCTTCATTTTCATTTTGCCACATATATACTCACTTACATGTATGCCTGAACTTTATCTATTACTATAACAGGCGACAAATCAATGATAAGGAAACGTTACATGCACTTGACTGAAGAGTTTCTCAAGGACAACCCTAACGTATGCGCCTTCATAGCTCCTTCCTTGGACGTTAGGCAAGACATCCTGGTGACCGAGGTCCCTAAGCTAGGCAAAGAGGCTGCAGTGAAGGCTATCAAGGAGTGGGGCCAGCCAAAGTCCAAGATCACTCATCTAGTCTTCTGCACCACCTCTGGTGTGGACATGCCTGGTGCTGACTACCAGCTCATCAAGCTCCTTGGCCTCTCTCCTTCTGTTAAGCGTGTCATGATGTACCATCAAGGCTGCTTTGCTGGTGGTACTGTCCTCCGTTTGGCTAAGGACATAGCTGAGAACAACCGCGGCTCTAGAGTACTTATTGTTTGCTCTGAGATTACTGTGGTCACCTTCCGTGGGCCCTCGGAGACCCACCTTGACTCCCTTGTTGGACAGTCTCTTTTCGGTGACGGTGCCGCTGCACTCATTGTTGGTTCAGACCCTGACACCATTGTGGGAGAGAAGCCAATCTTTGAGATGGTGTCTGCTGCACAGACCATCCTTCCTGACTCTGAAGGAGCCATAGAAGGACATCTGAAGGAGGTGGGACTCACCTTCCATCTCTTGAAGACTGTCCCCGCTCTCATCTCAAACAACATTGAGAAGTGTCTACAAGAAGCGTTTAAACCTCTAGGGATAAGTGACTGGAACTCTCTCTTCTGGATAGCTCACCCTGGTGGCCCAGCCATCTTGGACAACGTTGAGATAAAGCTAGGACTAAAGGCAGAGAAGATGAAGGCCACTCGTCATGTCCTCAGCGAGTATGGAAACATGTCCAGCGCCTGTGTCTTCTTCATACTTGACGAGATGAGGAGGAAGGCAGCAGAGGATGGTGCAGTCACAACAGGAGAAGGGTTGGAGTGGGGTGTCTTGTTTGGTTTTGGGCCAGGTCTCACAGTAGAGACAGTCGTCTTGCACAGCGTTCCTCTCTGAGAAGAACTTGCTCTCTTGCCTTCCCCTTATGTGTGCTCTTCCTCCTTTAGACATCAAAGCTAAGTTTGGAAACAATGTCATATGCTCTCTCTTGATACTGAGACGAATAATTGTATTGTGTGTTTCTGTTTGCAATCAAACTAAGTCCTCTCTTTCTGCAAATTTGCCACTACTTTATATTGTGCATAGTCAAGACATGCTTGAACCAAAACTAATGTACAACACATGACAGAAACTTCTGGATACTTACCAAGTTAAACTGGCCATTGTATCCCTAATCCTGCAAGAACCTGTAAAGCAAAGAAAAAAGAAAAACAAAACTAACGCATAGTGAGTGTCTAGTTGATTTGGAAGATCTCTGAACCAAAGATATGCAAGGACTCACTCAGGGAGAGATCGGTATAGGTGGAATACAACAAGATAAAGTTCAAAGCTTCCAATATCTTCATAATCAATAGCTTCCAATATCTTCCAAAAAAAAAAAAAAAAAACAATATAAAACTTTATAATTAGTAACTAGAATTTTTTTGACCGAGATAATCAACGGATTGTCTAAAATATATTTTTTTTTTTTTGAATGAAGATTGTCTAAAATATATACTAAACTACCATTGAAAGCAACCGGTTTACCTCTTCTCCTTTCTTCTTTGTTCTCCTCTCAAATGTCCACAATTAACATCTGCATCTGTTTATTATTTTGTTTCTACTCTCATCATCAATTTATATCTGTTAATTTTTTTTCCAGTGGTGTCTCTGTTAATTTTTTTTCCAGTGGTGTATCCGATCAGTGATTACTCCTTAGAGTCAAAAGATCAATTCCTTCCACCTTCTGTCTTCATACTCTATTTTACTTATTAAATTTTGCAAGCAAGACGGAACAAACACATCCTTAACATCGACATGGGTATATCTGGTGATGAAGAGTAATGGTGGTGGACGGATGAATATGTGCTGTGTAAGGAAAAGAAGAGAATATGTAGAAGATGACTCGACGACTATATTATGGTCAGTGAAAAAAGTATAACAAAGTGTTATTTGTGTAAATGTAACTATTTCTGTAAGTTTATTATCTATCTTATTAAAACAGAAACATTTTGTTGGACCTAACATTTATTTTCTAAGTTTTTAAATTAAATACACATTTATACTTTATAGTTAAATCTACATTAAAGCACAAATATTCATTTCTTTAAACTACTATCTATGTTTCCAAACAATATACTTATTTCTTTATACTATTATCAATGTTTCCAAACAAAATATTTTTTATACTACTATCAATTTTCCAAACAATACAATAATTAATCTTATTATTTTATATCTATCATTTTCTCTTTAAAATTTTGTAGAAACGTCATATTTTCATAAATTACAAAATAATGAACTTTAAAATTTGGATTATAAGATTACAAATTATGAAACTATTACAATTTAAATCTAATTAGATTACATATCGGTCATCCATCAGTTCAATCGGTTAGTCTCGGGTTTTAGTGATTTTTTAATATGAATATTTTAAAAACCAAATTTGAATTGTCAGATCTCCGGATTAACGGGTATAGTCACAATCGGGTTGAATTTAAAAACACTGATTTAAATGCAAAAGTATTTTAAATACACACTCTTTTAAAAGTTACCAAAATATTTGTTAAGTTATTAGTAAAATTTTTTATCGTAAAATATTCCGCGCTTTCCAGAGCGCGGGTCAAAATCTAGTACTATTTAAAATATAGACTCCCGTTGTATTCTATGTTTTTTTTTCAATGAAATTATACATGATGGCAGACTCTTTGGTCTCAACATTTCTCTTCTTTGCAGTATTCATTAATAAGTACTATAATTTTTATTATGTTCTGTTTTATTTAATGATTGAGATATATTGTTCCTTTTCACTCTTCAAACTATATAATTTACAACGCTATGGTATTTCTATACTATTTGCATTAAATGAAATCTTTTATTTTTTTCTATTCACATATTTTTCATATTATAACAATATATTATATTTATATTTGTATTTAGTGTTAATGATTAAAGTTTAGGATTTAGGTTTTATTGATTTGGATTTAGGGTTAGTATTTAGAGGGTATTTGGGGTTGGAAGTAGGGTTTACAATTGTACTTCATATAGAATCTATATACTATTTATTTATTTATTAACTCACTATCAGTTCTCTACTATCTTTATATGACATTTACCTTTATTAGTTTACGTATGCAAATGAAATAAATCATACATTATGTACTATTTTTAGAGGATCATCAGTACTATATATCGTATATGAAAAATAAAGTCTTCAATTCTCCTTCAGCGTTGTTCTTCTGTTTACATCGTTTTCTTTCCTCTCATGTTATTAAGAAATGGAGTTCATATATGTGGTAGTTAATTAAGTGATGTCGTATTATATGCATAATTTAAGTCGCCATTGTGTTATATGAGTAAAAATAAAAGTACTGATTAGCCGACTATACTATATTCAACGAGAATACGAGATGTAGTTTAGTATACTACAGCTATGTTCTTTTCCTAGCCACATGTGTTAATCGTCAACGTCATCAATTTTCATTCTTTTGTCGAAAACTTTCTTTGTACAAGGTTAAAAAACCTGCACGAAATGAAAAAAGTGTTGCTCACTTAATAATGTCAAAAACCCTAGATATATTTTAAATTATGCTTCCAAAATTGGCTATTTGGCAATAAACCCTGATAACAACATCACCTACCACATTGAAACATTCCATTCTCGTTTCTCCTTGTTAATTTGTTTTATAACCTCTCAGTTTGTTTATACAAATCACTCATTTTCAGCCTGCTTTCTAATATAAATTTTTGCATAGTATATCAAAACCATAACATAAAAACTCCAATCAGACCCAATTAGTATTATGGTGATGGGTGCCTTGTCCTTGGATGAGATAAGAAAGGCACAAAGAGCTGATGCACCAGCAAGAATCAAGGCCATAGGCACTGCCAACCCTCCGAACCAAGTGTTCCAAGCAGAGTATCCAGACTACCTACTTCCACATCACCAACAGTCAACATATGACCGACCTCAAGGAGAAGTTCAGACCCTGATACCTCTCTGGGAGAGAAACCAATCTTTGAGATGCTCTCTGCTGCACAGACCATCCTTCCTGACTCTAAAGGAGCCATAGAAGGACATCTGAAAGAGGTGGGACTCACTTTCCATCTCTTGAAGACTGTCCCCGGTCTCATCTCTAAGAACATTGAGAAGTGTCTACAAGAAGCGTTTAAGCCACTGGGGATAAGTGACTGGAACTCTCTCTTCTGGATAGCTCACCCTGGAGGTCCGGCCATCTTGGACCACGTTGAGATAAAGCTAGGACTTAAGGCAGAGAAGATGAAGGCCACTCATCATGTCCTGAGCGAGTATGGAAACATGTCCAGTGCTTCTTCATACTTGACGAGATGAGGAGGAAGGCGGTTGGATTTGGGTGTCTTGTTTGGTTTTGGACCAGGTCTCACTGTAGAGAGTAGTTTTACACCGCGTTCCTCTCTAAGCATAACGTTGCTTTCTCTTGCCTTCCCCTTATGTGTGCTCTTCCTCCTCTCTTGATACCGAGATGAGTGATTGTAATTTGTTTTTCTGTTTGCAATTCAACTAAGTTCTCTCTTTCTGCAAATTTGCGCACCACTTTCATATTGTGCATAGTCAAAGACATGCTTGAACCAAGACTAGCAAAACCAATGTACAAATGATCCCTCATGACAGAAACTGCTAGCAAAAACATATTATTCTCAGAGAAACAAAAACAAAAGACAAAAACAAAAACTCTTATGGACTTGTAGCAAGCTTGTTGAAGGCGGCGTGAACTCTCTCTTCAGTGAACATTCTGTGGTTCTCATAGAAATCTAATATCTCCATTGCGATATTCTTCACCTGCAAACAAAAAAAATGTTCAGGACATTACCAATGAATGATTTAAAACAAAAGACCTGATAACATGATAAAAAAAATGTGCACAGTTGAAAGCTGCTTACTATGTTCATGTCCACAGAGAGCTCTTCAAACCATGTCTTTATGTCTTTCTCTTTGTAAACAGAAGCAACGTAAATGCAAGCGAGGGTGATGAGATAAGGCGGATGCGTAAGGATGAGGTCCATTCTGTAAGTGTCGTTGACAATACCCCTATAGTTTCCCACAAAAACACTTTAGCATCAAGAGACCACTTTAGCTTTAAGAAAAGGACAAAAGTGTAGGATACTTACCAAGTTAAATGAGTCATGCTTGTGTCATTGAGTCCAGAATCCTGCAAGAACCTGTAAAGCAAAAGATTTAGTGTCTGGTCATTTTTCAACCAGAGATATGCACAAGACTCACTCAGGGAGAGATCGGTAAGGGTGGAATACAACAAGATAGAAGTTCAAAGCTTCCAAGATCTTCATCTCCATCTCAAGAATATCTTTAATCTCATACCTGAATTTCTCATCAGCATCTGCCGAGAGAGAACCAATTCCATCAGAAGTTAAGGTAAAAAGCTTGAGCAAATCAAAGAAAGTCTTAAGCTAATTACACAATTTTCTGATGTAGAAGACAAGAATCTTGGCATGGACCACACTCTCCTCAGCTTTGCAAGCCAGATACAAGCAGGTGGGAGCAACAAGCCTAGGCTCATACTCTGTCAAACTCTTCCTGCCACCAAACAACAAACAAAACAGTACACATAAAATAAAATCAACAACCGAACCTCCTCGCTCCCTCATCAAATCAACAGTTACACATACCTTGTGTAAACACGGCGCATATAGGTTATAGCAGTTGCAACAACTCTGTATCATTATTGAAAAAAAGAGAAATACCAAATCAGTCAGCATTGTACAAAGATAATCACAGAGTGGTTATTACCATATCAAAAAGACTTCACCTTTGCCTAATCTTAATGTGTTGTGCCAGCTTCGATATATCTGAAACGAACAAAGAATGTGAAATTGATGATCCATGAACAAAGCAGAACAAGATTTCAAGACATATGGATGAGATCAAAACCAAAGACATACAATTAGACATATGAAGTTTAATGAGTCTCAAATCTTCGACAGAGATTCCTCTCTGAGCATCAAGGGGATGAACAACATTGATCTCTTCTGGGTCCTTAAGCTCTTTGCTGTCCGAACAAAACCCAGAAACAAAAAATAAAAACAAGGAACATGATTACAGAAACTGAACAATTATTTGGATTGAAAGTTTGAAACTTTACAAGTGCGTTGATGTCCAGAAATTGGAAGCCATTTTTTTTTTGGCTTTTCTTTTCTTCTCCCTTGATCCCCTCAACAAGCAGATAGCTTCGATAAAAAGCGTTTCCCTTTTCTCTTTTTTTTTTTTTAATTTTGTGGTGGAGAATGGGGGAGAGAGCCTAAGAATCTTCTTAATATTTTTTTCTTTATTTGGCTAGCTATCCATTTAAACTATAGACTAATTGATAAACTAATTGATGTTCAGACTTTCTAATCTATATACAAGAAAATACATGTGGACCTAAAAAACTAAAAGACTGTAGTTAGTAAAAAAATTAATAATGTTCAACGATTAAGAATCTCTGTGATGGTTGTTACTACAACGAAAATGGACGGAAGATGTGGTCGTGGTAACAAAGACGGTGGTGGTTGTTACAACTACGGTGGTAAAAACTATGGTAATAGTAGTTATGGAGAATGAAGTGGTAATGAGTACATAAAATAGTGATTTTTATGACAAAGATCAGTGTGGTTGTGGTGGTGCATGGTGTTCACTAACATAATTAATGTGAGCTGAAAAAAAAACATTATAAAAAGAATAGAACATATCAAATGATATAGTACATATTAGTTCACATAAAATGATGTATTAGAAAATAGATTGGTTATCTGTGGATATATTAGGTAGTTTCCAATAATTATATGTATATCTACTATAATATTAAACAACATGAGATAAATTATAAGTCGTGCACATGAACATACTCTTCTATCATACAATATTATGTCAATAAGAAAGTAAATAGAATGTAAATAGAATGGAACATTTTAAACGAAATAGTATAATATATATTGTTAAAATTTTGAAATGTTTATGATAGTAGAAAATGAAGTAATGCTTATTTCATCATCAACCCAATTCTCTATAAACTAAACCTAAAACACTAATCACTAACCCTTAAAAAAATATATAAACTTTTATCCAAATGTCAAAATATTCAAATAGTATATGAAGTATTATTAAAATATAATAGTAACAAACAAAATAGTATAATCCATATCATTCAAATTTTGAAATATCTACGGATATATGAAAGGAGGTAATGTTTTCTCCAACGTCAACTTAAATCTTCTATAAACTAAATATAAAACACTAGTCACTAAATTATAAAAGGAAATATAAATTCTAACCTAAATATCAAAATATGCACTAATACTTAACATGAAACATTATTAAAATAGAATAGTAACAAACAAAATAATATAGTACATATTGTTTAAATAACATAGTATAACTGGAAAATTACAATAGAAACGAATAGTGGTGGTTATGGCAGAAGAGGTGGTGACTGATATCAAGAAAATGATGATATCATTAATTATTAGCATGCTCACATGATTCATTTCAGTTTTTGTCTCTACCGATTTGATCGTTAAAATGTAACTAAATATCTCTAGCGACTAGCAATCAAATTTCTTTCTTTCATATCTATTAATTGGTTTTGGTAATTGTAGTGGATACAGTAATGGTGGTCGAATGATGAATGATTATAGAGGAGACGATTGTGAGTACATTGAAATGGTAGTGATTACGTAAGTAAGAAAAGGTGATGATTGGTGAAACTGTGGTGGTCAATATGAAGAACACAACTATGGTTAGACCAAAAGATATACAAATACTCAATTTTGCTGCTTTTCTGAAGAAGTAGAACAACACTCATACTGCAACTGAAGCCTCCTCCACCACCAAAAAAAAATAAGAAAAGAGAAATAAGAAACTGTCTTCAAAATCAGATCACGGATTAGGAGTTACGCCTCAGTAATGATAGGCAGCTTTTTCATCAGTAATGGCTTCACCTCCTTGTGCTGTATGTAAAGTCAAATGAGTTAAAAAAAAAAAAAAACAATGTGAGAGAATCAAAGCAACCGAAGTAAAGAGTGTTGTTATATATGTTCATGTACCTGTTCATAGAAGGCTCGGATTTCCTCGTCTGTAAGGGCTTCTACCTCAGTATTTTTTTGGTCCCACCCAAGGGATTTAAGGAACTGAGCCTCTTCTTCATCTGGAACTGGAAGGTCTGCCGGTTCAAAACCATCATCTCTTTCTGCAGCCTGCCCACTTGAAGGGTTACTAGCTACAAGCTCCTTAGAGATATCTGTTTTTTCCTCGACAGAAGAGAGGATGAAAGAGCTAGAGCTAGTTGAGATTGAGATGTTTGTAGATGTCTTCTTCTTCAAAGCACTATAAAACGCATTCCTGCTCTGAGTTTGAGCCACAGAAGTAATGAATGGCGCAGATGGAGCAGCGATCATCTGGAAACCAGTAGATTCTTTGACCGTAGGTTTGAGAACTACCAGCTTCTTAGTACTGTCACGCTTGATCTGACTACCATAACTTTTAAGCTTCCAAGATTCTTTCTTCCCTAAAGTTCACAGCTTTTACAATTAATTTACCAGAAGAAACAAAGGTAAAGCTGCAAAGTATAGCACTTTTGAGAATCGACAGCAAAAGGGCAAAAGTAAACTTACGTTTGGATTCAGGTCCGTTGATCCCCTGATTGATCCATCCTTTTCTCTCACACACACCTTGAGGCGTGGTTCGTGGGTTCCGTTGAGCCGTCGGAGTAAGGTTTCTGGCACCGGCCACGATCGTGGGGCTGGGAGTGGGGTTCCTGAGGAAGAGGAGTTTCTTAGAGGCTGAGGGAAGTGTAGATCGGTGGTTAAAGGATCGGTGAATGTTGGAGATGGATTTAGCACCCCTCCATAAGGCCCATCGAACAACAGTTTTCGGCCCATCAACACCAAGACCTCTTCTTAAGATTGGTTCGGTTAAATAGATTGATCGACCTAATCAGGTGATCGATCGACAAGCAGGATACGTTTGGGCTCAATACGCCATCGTTCGGCTTTTTAGCCCATCAAACCCGAGTTCAGGTCCGAAGGTTCTAGAGCGAACACCTCTTAAGACGAACGAAAGGCAAAGGGACGAGAGGTATAAAAGGAGGACGAAGGGGAAAGAGAAATGGATCCGAAAATACACTTTAGAGCACTGACGGTAAGATTAGGGTTTACCAACCAATCGATCTATCTTCTGTTCTTGCCGGCGCTTTCAGCAAAGCTCCGGCCTTTTCTTTTTTTCGTTTCACTTCTTTGTAGTCCGTTCAAACTCATTCACTAATCAATAAAACATCTTCGTAAGACCCAGAAAACCGAATCTTCTTTACTTTCAGTCGATCAACAAACTCGAATTCAACAGTGAAGTGGTGGTGCGATATGGTGGTGGATTGCCACGTCTTTAAAGACTGAATCCTTAAAACACCTTATGTAAGGATTTATCCTTAGCGGGCTTGTCTATTATATTGTTAATATAATCAAATGACACTAAAAATTTGGGCTAAGGATCTGTACATGTACAGCCCGCGTTGCGGATGGTCTTATGGAAAAACTTATGATGGTGATTGATAAAGAAAGGAAATTTGTTTGTTTTTTTTCAACCGATAGATAAAGACGATATAATATATATTATAGAAATACTAGAGTTTTTTTTGGTTAGATTCTTAGGTACATTTTGTTTTGTAGGGTCCAGTATATAAAACAATTGCTCTTACAATTATTTTGGTATAGATGTTGTAAAAGATTTGATTTTTAAAGTTTGATCTTACACATTGAGTTACCACTTCTGTTTTAATAGTTTAACAGTATATATGCTTGGTTGTATTGTATCCTATGAACAACAATGTTACATGTCTGCCACAAAAGTAAAGATGGTGGCAACAGAGGAAGTCTCTATCTTTTTTGTTTTGTTTTGTGAGAGAGAACATTAGATTAAGCTTAGAGATGGAGAAGATCCCTGGCTTGCTACTACTAGGGCTTCAATGCCAATTTGCTGAACGCGGAGTTCACTTTCTCCTCGGTGATTGATCTGTAGTTTTCGTAGAAGTCCAGAATCTCCATGGCAATGTTCTTCACCTGCAGATGTTTCAAATGACAATGGTAAACTTTACCACATAAACCAACAGCTTTAGCTGGGCATTAACTTGAATAAAATGCAACATTTTGGGAAGTATGAACTGACCAAGTTCATGTCCTCATGAAGATCTTCAAACCATGCAGTGATGTCTTTCTCTCTGTGGACACTTGCTATGTATATGCAGGCTAGTGCTATGCGGTAGGGAGGGTGTACAAGAATGAGGTCCATCTTATAAGTATCGTTTACGATTCCCCTGAAACACACAAAAAGAAGAATCCTAGTGTTCGGACCAATCAAATGCATTCTGAATACTTCTCATTACCATGTAATCTGGTTCATATTTACATCGTTTATTGCAGCATCTTGCAAGAACCTGAGGAACCAAAAGATCGAGTTTTTAAATTGTCTGCATTGAACTCAATTCCCGTAGAGGGAGATAAAGAGAGGAAAGACATACTCGGATAAAGAGCGGTAAGGGTGAAACACAACAAGATAAAAGTTGAGAGCTTCCAAGACCTTCATCTCCATTCCTAATACATCTTTTAGTTCATATTTATACTCATCCGGATCTGCAAAAAAAAAAAAAAGATATCGGAGTCATCGTTGAAGATAAACTTTTATAGCAGAGTGAAAAAAAGAGTTCAAAAAACATGAGAAGAACAGAGTAGTAGATAAAAAAAATTACACAATTTTCTGATGCAAAAAATGACACTCCTGGCCTGAACTATGCTTTCTTCAGCTTTAGATGCCAAGTACATGCATGCAAGTGCAACAAGACGGGGCTCAAACTCTACCATGCTCTTCCTAAGACAGTAATAATAACAAAAAAAAAAAAAAATTTAGCTATATATGCATTTCAATGGTTTGTAAATGCAGAACATATAAGACATAATTTAACTGCAAGAATTATTGAAGTCAAAGAGATGCAATTTGATAAGATGATAAAAGAAACAAGGAGTTGCATACATACCTGGTATAAACCCGTCTCATGTAGGTAATTGCGGTAGCCACAACCCTGCATAAGTTGAAAACAAAGGTAAGGGAATACTCTCCAGGTTACACATGATATAGAGGTACTAGTTATTTGCAACATAACAAAAAAAAAAGAGTTTAAAAAAGAAAAAAAAACCTTTGCCTGACTTTAATGTGCTGAGCCAATTTGATCATATCTGAAACAACAATAAGCAAGAAACACAAAAGATGCAGCATCAACAAAGACTCCTTAAAAAAAAAGCACTTATCTTCTGATATATCTCTAAACTTTTCAGACATATATAAAGTAACATATCTGATAAAATTGTGCATACAAAGTCAACGCTATGTAACAGAAAAAGTCAAGTAGCAATCAAAAGAAGAAGTGTACGAGTAGACATATGGAACTTGATGAGCTTGAAATCCTCAACGGAAATTCCACGCTCTTTGTCGAGAGGATGAACTACATCTACTTCTTCTTGTTCCAGAAGCTGCTTGCTGCTCCATACAAACCCAAACACACAGAACCAACAAAAAAAGTTTGAAAATTCAACACGAGAAAAAGTAATCAACTTTAGGGGTAAAAGAATGTTTACTAGTGAGACGAATTCCAGAAATTGGCAGCCATGGATCTCCGAGAGAGAGAGAGAGAGAGAGAGAGAGAGGGAGGAGAAAACTTCAAATCTCTTCTCATCAGCTTTTAATGTTTCAATTATTTTGTGACTACTTCTCATGATCTATCAAATCACTAGTTTGGTTTTTTTTTTAATGTAATTAACACTCGGCCCATTGACGGCCCATACTTGGCCCATTTTCTCTAAGTTCTGAATGACATCCTCATATCTATGGGTCTCAACGAACCCAAGACAATAGACTGGGAAGACTGATTTACACAACCAGTTCTGTTACTCCAGGGTTCTGAGCAAGCTGTGCATGTGTTTCAGTCAATCCTGTCTGTAAGGAGATGTCTAGTCCCTTGGTTTATAAGAATCCTTTCGTTCCTAAGGAGAATGTTTTTTTTTTCCTGGTACCTAACGATTGTGGACGCATGTATGTACATAAGCATTCTTATGCCTCTGTGGTTAGTAGAATTTGAGTGATCAATATTGACCTTGTTTATCTTATTGTAATCATCATCTTATATCACTTCCGTTGACAGTTGATGACTTTCATAGTAGTTGAAGGTTGCCGAGGATAACTCTCAGCTGGGCTATTTACTCTCTCTAAAGCAGATATCCAAAGACCATAGACTCGAGTGATGTTGGTACAGAGCAGATACTCAAAGATCAAGGTCATCGAGCAGCTTCAGATACTGTTTCTGAGGCTGTCTGAAACCATGTAAATGCATTTATACATCAGTAAGGTGAGATGAGAATTGGCATACACAGAAGATCAGGAATGCACAGTCGGTATGAAAAAAGTTTTCCCATATATAATTTTCATCTATAACAGAGAGGCATTGCCTGAGAGGTTTGCGGAGACACCTAAATTACATAAAACAGCAACTAGGAAACAAAGAGTTGCTTAGACATTTGATAATCCAACTAAATGATAGGGGCCTTATTGAATAATCAACCTTGTCTTCCAACAAAAAGTGAAATATTCAAACCAAGTCCCTTCAATGTTCCAACGCCAATTTGAGTATGTAATCTGACAAACAATTAGACCTGTGACAAAAAAACCATTGTCAAGTTTCATCAAATCAAATCAAGTCATGTGTATAATCGTTGATGAAAAAAGTATCATAAGTAAACCCCTTACAAGGTGATTGGTAATGTTGATATATCAATCATCTGGTGGTTGGAAGGAACACTCGAATCAGCTCTTTCACAGTCACTTTTTTCCTACAAGTAGGGCACTTGCCTTGCTTAGATATCGCCATCTGTATGCATCCCTTGCAGAAGATGTGGCCGCATTTGGTTGACATCTCCTCAGTAAACTGACACATACAAATCGGACACGAAAATTTAGGCTCCTCCGGTGGAGGAGGAGGAGGAGGAGTTGGAGAGACATCCTCACAGTCGATCACAGGTTGGTTAGGAGGAACTCTTCTCCGTTTGCTGGGAGACAACCTAGTCATACCACCTGCATAAACCCGTACCATAGTAAGAGACAAAACACAAGAGTGTAAAGTCCACAGCTTTTCATTAACTCACCTGACTCTACACCATCCCTCGAACGTCTCCGGCGTGCACCTGATGATTTGCTTATAGCCTGGCACCAAAAAGAAAAAACAAATTAACCTTTAATAACACAAACACAGACAATAACATGACACTATAAAAAGGAGCAAACTTTACTTCAGCAAAATCACTAGCGGATGATTCAACAACATCATCTTCAATAGCATCCACATCAATCATGGCATGGACAGGCTGCGAAGCTTGAATAGGAGGTGCTGTTTCGGAAGCAGAGGTCCCTCCTTCTTGATCTCTGGGCGCCTGATTAAGATCAATCAAAGCTTTCCTCCGTCGAAAGCCGCCGCCGCAACGAGTCCATCTCAACTCTTGTGTGTTGTTCATCTTCCAAACTCAGATTAGCCAAAAACGTATTTGCACCTGTTTTAAGTGTCAAAAAGGATTCAACTTTACGTAACTATATCGAACCTAGCAATGTAACTATGGTCAAAACATTAACAATAGATGACTGATTCGATTTCTAAAATCGAAAATCAATAACTAAACGATTAGGAGGAATAGGTAGACGAAGGACCTATTCGATTGAGTCGATTCGAGGTTTGAGAGACTCACCGTGACGCGAATTTGACTCTGAGAATATCGTACGAGAGAATCAGGAATCAAGTCTCTTTCTGGTGAATCTAGGGTTTTTGAAAGATGCAGGAGGATGATCTTTTGAGGAGGAAGAGAGAAGCGGAGAGGAGATAATTTGATCTCTTATAAAGGACACGCGGTAGGTGGAGTCAAACGGATTGCGACACGTGTCAGAGAAGAGGCCGTGGTCTTATTATGAGAGTACCCCACAAGTACGAAACGGCACGGTTTTCTTTTACTCTGTTTCTGTTTGCCGTTTTTTAACATCCGCACTTCGTGATGTTTTCATCGTACGTACGATGATGTTAAAAGTTAACCCGCTGCAGATGCCGAGAATAGCCCATTGGGCTTATGACTTCTTTTTAAACTTTATTTAGCCCATTTGTTTTTTCAACCTCTACGTCCATTTCCCGACCGGTTCGGAGGTACATTCATTACAAAACCTGATTAACATGTCTTCTTCTAATTCCAACTCTCTCTCTCTCTCTCTCTCTCTCTAGATTAGTAAACAACTTTTCAACTTTTTATACTTTCTACTGAAACTCCTCTCAGATCCTAGCTACCTCTCTTCAGTGAAGCCTTCTTCCACTTCTTCTTAGTCCTAACCATTCTTATGAATTACATCATCGAATGAGTGAGTGATCTGTCTTTAAAGCTAATGGCTTTCTCCATCCTCCGATCTGGGTTTTGGTTTTAACTTCATTACCCAAGTAGAAAAATAATCAAAATACGAGAGAGCTTGTAATTAGGGTTTAAAGGTTTCACCCTCTTCGTGGAATCGGACATGATTCAGCTACTGTTTCTGGTTCTGTTCGTGGAAGGTGCGATTACATTCTTGTTGCTGATAAAGATCGGTCCTTTGAGGGAGCTTGTGATTAAAAGCCTCGACCAGATGAAGATGGGGAAAGGTCCCGCCACCGTGAAAACCATCGCCGGAACCATGGCTGTTATCCTCTTCTCCAATCTAATGAGCATTGTCAAGATCCAGAACAAAGGTGCCAAGCTCGGGACTATGTCTCCCATGGATCAGGTTCTTTGGCGGACCCACTTGCTTGAAGCTTCTCTAATGGGTCAGTTCCGTCAGTTTTCTCTCTTTGTTTTCTCAAGGCTTTGTTAGTGAATGAATACTTTAGTTGAATATTTATAGACTGTTGGGTTTCTGGATTAGTTTTACTGAGAGAAGCTAATGTAATGGATAAGAGTTTGTATCTCAAATGAGAAATAAAATGTTGAGCTTTGCAAAGTATGTACATAATGAAACCTTAATGATTTTTTTTTTGCAGGAGTGGTACTTTTTCTTGGCTTCGTGATAGACAGAATGCACCACTACATGAGAAAGCTAATCAATATAAGATGCAACGTCGGGTCATCGAAAGAAGAACTTGAACAGCTACGGAAAGAGAGAACCGAACTGAAGGAGAAAGAGGAGAAGGCGTCCAAGGAAATCAAGCAGCTTCAAGAGAAAGTGTCAAGTATGTCAGAGAGGCTGAAGAAAGCGGAGACGGAGTCGAAAGAGAAAGAAAAGAAGGTGGAGGCAGCTGAGACACATGTGACGGATCTCCAAAAACAGTCCGCAGAGCTGCTTCTTGAGTACGATAGGTTGCTAGAAGATAACGAGAAGCTCCAGAGTCAGATTTTGGGGAACGCGAAGAGCTAATGTTAAGATCGTTGGGTTTGTCATTTTTTACCGAGGTTGTTGTTTTTCTTAGAGTGTTGTTAACAATGGTGATTGAGAAGAGAGTTTTGCAGTTGAGTGTTGAATGTCTGATTGCTGCAAAGATGAATTTTAGATTTTAAATTACAGATGAGAGATGATGTTAATGTTATTTTATCAGTTTTAAAGTTTACTAAGGAGAAAGGATCATGATTAAAAAATGAAACACGGGAATAATGCGGCAATTACTCAATGGAGATTAGAAAGAAAAAAAGTAGAAAAAAACGCCGACTGTGGGGATCGAACCCACGACCACGTGATTAAAAGTCACGCGCTCTACCACTGAGCTAAGTCGGCTACTGATATGACACGTTTCGTTTATTAGTTTTATCTTCCGGTTGAACTATTTACCATATAGAACCACGTTTTTTTCTAACCTTCTTGAGCCATTTGCTTCTACATATCCAACAGATAACTCAATATCAGTGGCTCTTCTCCGAGTTAAAAGAAAGGTGACAAGTTTGCAACTGTTTTAGAGAAAGGCTAGACTAACGATGCAGCTTCTTCTGGTCTCCCTCCCATCTTGGGCTGTCTTTCTTCGTAACAACTGGTTAAAGCCCACTTTTGTCTTCTTCTTTAAAATCAGAATCAAATGGGTGAGAAACTTGTGATGAGAATTTATCCTCAAAAATTTCCACATAATATTACTGATTGATACTAGACTTAATTTATGTCCACATAATATAAAATACTAGGGTGGGCCCGCCCTACGGACGGGATATACTTTACTTGTGATCTAGGTTATTATTTTTATATATTCTTTTAGGTTCTGTTTTAGATTTACATTTTCCAGAGATATGTATGAAATATGTTATTTTATTGATTTAAAGTGTTCGTTAGTTTGTTTGTAAATAATTTTTGTTTTGAAGTTTAGCCTCTATGACATCACAATGATTGAGTTGTCATGTAATTTTCAGTTAGATAAATTGCATCTAATAATTAATATATATGACTCTTTTTAAGGTTTTCACCAGCTATAAAACTTTTGCATAATTTTCCAAAAAAAAAATCTCAACTTTGTTGAGAAATTGACAATGAAAACATTAGCCAATTCAGTTGAGTTGGAAATGGTGTTCCTGTTGGGAATGTTGTTCCTGGTGTTCATCGATCTCATTTCTTAAATTTATTGTTGAGTGGTACTCATTTTTAGTAAAATAAACTCTATTGTTTCTTACGAAAATATGAGCATCTCTCGACTATTTCTTGTTTGGTTTTAACTGTTAAGCAAAGGATATAAAATCCTGGAAAAAAGAAATTCATAATTTTTTCTATGTTTCATTTGAAATCAGCTACCAAGTTATTTTTGTTGTCAATATTTGGAGGACCCATTGATAGAAATGGATACTATTTGTGTTTTCATTACCAAAATATTAAAACTGTTACATGGTTTGCAGAGATTTTAAATCTATTTATAGCGTATTATATAGGTTAAGAAAATATATACAACCAAATAAATTGGAATATAATCTCTTACAAGATTTCAACATCATAACATAAAATCTACGTTTTGACACATGAACACTTATCATCAACTGCCATTCTTAATTTTTTGTTATTTACTTGATATATTTTGTTTTATATAAAATTTGATTCTCATAATAATAGCGCGTGAGATATCTTCATTTATGATATGTTTGTATTATTATATTTTTTTATTGCAACTGTGTTATGCTAGGATCTAGAAGAGAAGTATATAAATCAGTTGTGCGTCGTAAATGATCAACTTGTGGTATATTCTGTTAAAATTTAGTGGCTATTTAGTGAAATATATATATTTATTGTTCTATCATAGATTCGAAGACTCATATTCCAATGAACATCTGCCCCTTTATAACAATTGGTTGTTAAAATGTTAGGTTGTCATATGTATCGTAACTTCGCATATCATATAAAAATAGTGTAAGGGTTGCCTAAATTATCATTTTTAGAGCTGGAAGGATATAAAGGTGCACATCTTTTTGAATTTTCATTTGGGTTTTATGCAATTTCAATTGTACTGTTGATTCTTATAGATAGTTTTCTGAATTTATCTTCAGACTTTATGTTTTTCTTTCTTGTAACAAAGATTTATGGAATTCATTTGTTCTAGGAGAAAATAAAACAATCTTCAGCGAAGAATTACTTAACATAATTAATTAAGAACACAACAATGCATGAATGATCATAAAATGCGTAAAACAAAATTTATCACGTCTCTCTACATGTTCCTTCCCCTTAGCCCTAGTACTTGTTGGCTTGCATTCCAAGCAAACATTATCCACCATTTTATCGTCTTGTTCTCATCATCTTCTCCATTACCTCAACCTCTGCCTTCATCACCACATATTCCTCCTCCTTTATATTCTCTTTCAGCCACTCCTTCATCCCCATATTTTCAGGGTCGAGACTCATCTCACCGTTCACCGTTTCAATTCGTACATCTCAAACTTCAGATTCCTTGTTGGGTAATTGTTCTCTCTCTTTCTCTCTCCGACCAATCAAAAGTGTTACCGTTTGATTCATCATCCCCCAAGAGGGTCTTGCATCAATGGATCTATACAGTGAAATCAAATGCCTTGTATGAGCTATTCTTCTCCAGATGTACGTTGATATTTCTACTCTATCCACCATCTCCACAGCCGCAAGCTCAGACAAAAGATCTATTGAGTCCAAGCAAGTAACCTGCTGAGAAGTTATCAGACGTGATGTTTCCATAAAAAAAAATCTTCAAGGCATGGTGTTTTCCGTTCTGTAGACAGAACAATGTGATTCAAACGCAACTTCAGAAACTAAATATGAGATTTAAAGTTTTTATTAAACCTTTGGAAGAGCTTCAAGGTATGCTTTTGGAACTTCCATTTCAGTTAGCACAATGCAGTTGATTGACATACACGCTTTCAAGATTTGGTTAGTGAAATCATAAGTGTGGTCTAGCTTCTTCCTGGACTGCTCAGAGAATCCATCAGATGGCACACATGGTAGAGAAAGCCATCATTTATCTCCTTAATATCATATAAACATTCAAAACTAAAGCTAATTACCGTAGAGATTGGTAATAGCGTTAGAGATGGCAGGACAAACTCCTTCACCAGAACCTGACATGTCTTCACTAAGCAGTAGCTTCGCCATCCTCTCTTTCACCTATTCAACTTCTGCACATAGACACAACAAAAATGTCAAAACTTTTTTTGTGTAACAGAGAGATTGATTTTTAACAAACCTGAAGTCTCTGTTCAGATTCATTGTTTCAATAGATTGATAGGATGATTTAGAGAGTAGAATGCTAACCTTTTTATACTTGAAGTTCCTCCGTCTTTCAAGAGCAAAGTCCGCATTGAAGGTAGATCATTAATGATGATTTAAGGACTTTAATAAGATGAATCTGTAACTTATGGATTTCTGGGATGGTGAGAAGAAGATGAAGCAACTGATTCGAAACCTTAGGTGTAACCCCATATCGCGGCGGCGGAGAAAGAAACGGATTAAACCCATATGATATTACAAAATAAAACGACGCGTTTCCAGCATATTGATCTACTCTTTAATGGGCTTCATAAAACTTCAAAAGATACTGAATATGTATAAAAGCCCAAACGAATTACAATCCTGAATAAATGAAACTCAGAGTTTCATTCCCTAGACACGTGTCGCTATATCAAACTCTGAATTTGTGACGTGTCATCCGACGTGGCAACTCAGGAGAGATACACCATGTTTTATAGTAATAGATACTGTATAATTTATTTTCAATATTTTTAATTTTATCCCCCTTTTCGTGTATTTAAAGTTGGGCAGAAAACTAACGTTACAGTTGGCAGAGTTAAGAGTGAAATTAAATATGAAAAGCGAATATCCAAATATCCAAAAGAAAAAAAAAACAAAGAGATGAAAAGTGATAATTGGGTTATTATAAAATACTCAAAAATCGCGACAAAAGAGGATGCACGACATCGAAACTACAAAGCGTGCTTCACACTGAATTGTCTTTTTTTTTTTCTTAACACACAGAAAAAAAAAATATCTCCCATCCCTCTCTCTCAAATAAACAGAGAAGAAGAGAGGATATAAATATTTGACCACCACTAGAGAGAAAGAAACTCGCCGCTTGGTATAAATATTTGGTCTCTGAACGTAGCAGTAAGCACCATATCTCGAGCGCACTAAGGTCAGTGGAAACAACTTCTCTTTTAAGTATATATATAATGCTCTCACTCTTCCATACCAGTCGTGCGTGTTTTTATACATTTCATTTTTTTGTGGGTAACGGCTAGCTATTTGGCGTGGACAGTGGAAGAAGATCGATGGACTACAGAAAAGATCGGTATATTCTCTTTATCCTTCTCCATTTTTTCTGTTTTTTTTTCTTTTTTGGCTCTGGATTTTACTGAATGTCGTTATGATTTGATGGTGACTTTACTATGGGTTTTGATTATGTGATGTCTAAAAAAAATTGTAGTGGCTCATCATGGAATTGGCAAAGTCACTACTGTAATCACAAGCCACAGTCTAGTTTCTGTAAGTTCTTACATCACTTTAAAACTCATTTAACACTTATGATAAGCATATGACTAATTCGTTCTGTAACTCCCAGCTGATGTGAGGGAGTGCACGATGATTGAAGTCACATTAAACCAAGAAGACCACTCCTACATGTTTGATGATGGTGATGAATCCACTACCCCGGTGAAGGCCTGTACCGAGTCGGGCTATCATCATGTCACAACAGGTTTGTGCTTTTTAACCCCAGATAAGTCTTATTTCGAAATGGTTTATATAATCTTAGTGAGTTTGGGCTTCAGATGAAACGATCAAGAAGAAGCTGGACGTCCCACGTGAGACGCGCCCTTCTTTAAAGAGGCGTCGGATGTTACAGTTCGAAGACCAGCCTATGGAAACAACCCTTTTCAGAAGTGAGAGTTTCTCTTCAATCTTAAGATCAAGCGTGAGTGTACAAAACCCAATATCTAAGCAAACATTTGATAGCTTAAGAAGTTGCATGAGGTTCTAATACTATCTTTGATGGTGAATGTTCAGGCTAGAGAGGATTCATTTGATGAGCTTCTACCCGAAGGATCTCAGCTTATAGAAGATGCTTCTGCCTCAAGCTTTGAGGGCATTGATGAACTGTATGCTGACGAGTGGTATGTTGACTGCTTAAATGATCCTGAGGCTCCAACCCTACCTGATGTCTTGTATTGTTTCAATCTTTCTTTCTTTTTGTTCCACTTTAGTATATATTGCTTTCATTTAACTGAGATTACTATTTGTTACTTTCTCTCTCAGAAGCTTTGTTATATATCAGGTCAGGTTTCATTCTTTTAGTCTCTCTCTTCTTTAGCTTTTTTCTTGCTAAAAGTCTCTGTGTTTTGGCGCAGAGTATCTAAACCTCCCACCAGAACCACCAGAAACCAGTGAAGTTAAACGACCCGTGACTCGTTCTTCTCCAAATGTTATCTTCAAAGGTAGAAAATCTTTTGCAAGCCCGGTTCCAAAGCTAGCGTCGTCTTCTGTCGTATCTCCATTTTCATTCATCAAACCATGTGGGATGGTTGATGGAGACATCATGACTCTCGAGGACATCAACCAGAAAATTCTAACTCCGCCAGGGAAACCAAAGGAGAACAAAGCAGAGACGACTCCAGTGATTCAAACTTCAGCGTTCTCTGGGAAACCTGTTGTTGGAAAGACTAAGATCCGCACTGAAGGTGGTAAAGGAAGCATTACGATTATGAGGACTAGAGGCTAACGCCATATAAGTTGAGTAGAAAGTATTTTTATGTTTTTAAAACATTTTTGTCATCAATTTAAAACAAACTTATACTCATTCTCTAAATCACATTGATAACTCTGCATATATATGAACAACCAAAGACGGTACTAACATGAATTTATTACCCAAGTTAAAATCGAATCTACCACAAGACTAGTTATTACCGAGTTTAAACAAAAGTAAGACACATCTGGCATAAAAGAGAGAAAGTCAATTAAAAAAAACAAGTAATTAATTTTACTTAGGTGTTGATCATGGAAAATGTTTTTTTTAATTATTATAATTTGATTGATTGATATTTTTAATTATTTATTTTTATTTTTAGATTTTAAACAAAAATAAATCTAAAACCAATTAATATCCTTGCCAAATCATCTAAATTATATTACAAACGATGATTTGTGGTAAACTAAGTGTGTGAATTGTATAATATTAAATAATGTTTGATCAACTTTTTTTATAATTATAAACTACATAATATAATGCACAAAACTTTTATAATTTTTATAATTTTAATTAGATCTAAAACAAAAGGTGTCTAATTATTATTCACTTACCAAATAACCTAAATGATATTACAAATAATAATATATGGTAGCTACTTTTCAAACTATAGAAAGTGTAATAATGTTTGATCAGTTCTTTTTATATTTATATACTACATAAAATAATGGATAGAAACAATTTATAGAAATTGATATAACGATTTCCTATTCATATTAAAAATATATCATATCTATTAATAACTATTAATATCTTATAATGTCCATTATATGCTTTTTTAAAATAATTAGCCTTCGAAGATTGGATGAATTATATTGATCATAACATGTGAGAATTTATTAAAAGTGTTTTGCATTTACATGAATAATAAAGTGAATAAGTAATGTTATGACTGAAAATAATTATAAGATTTTCATTAATTTTATAATTTTTATTATTATTTAGAAAGAAATAAATATTTGATAAAAATTATGTAAAAAATAAGGAAAACATTAGCAAATTTTTTTAAAAAAGAACGAAATAATAAAAAAATGAAAGAAGTAGAGAAGATGTATAATATATTTTAGAAAAGTAAATACGATAATTACATATATAATTTCACAAGCATTTGTTATTACCAAATGTTCATCATTTCCTTTTACATCAAATTTATGGAAACTTTACTACATTGAAGCAATTAACCGCATTTTTTCGAATCTGTTGAATATCTATCCATTGCAAAAGAAGACCGCTCGTATATGTAGGTAAACGACACCAAAAAACATTCATCTCGTTGCAGGCAACGTATGCAAACTAAAGTAGAGGTTTATGCTCGAATAACCCTGGCTTCCCAATGCACCATTGGTGTGACAGGACAAGTCAAATGGTTTTCATCACGGTTTTAAGCTCATCATTATCAAGCTGGTTTTATGATTTCTATTCAAGATAAGGATTTTATTTAGACTTATTTCTTAGATGGTTTTTTCTCTACATGTAAGCATTACAACTGATAAGTTTTAATCAATAACTAGATCTTGACCCGCGCTTTGGAAGCGCGGAATTTTTACGATGAATGTTTTAAAGAGTGTGTATTTAAAATATACGCTTTACAATAACAAATATTTTGGTAACTTTTAAAGAGTGTGTATTTAAAATATTTTTGCATTTAAATCAATGTTTTTAATTCAACCCGACTGTGATCATACAGGTTAGTCCGGAGATCTGACAATTCAATTTAGATTTTAAAATATTAATATTAAAAAAATCACTAAAACTCGAGACTAAGTGATTGAACTGTTGGATGACCGATATGTAATCTAATTTGATTTAAATTGTAATAGTTTCATATTTTATAATCTTATAATCCAAATTTTAAAATTTATTATTTTATAATTTATAAAATTATGACGTTTCTACAAAATTTTTTAAAAAAAATGATAGATATAAAATAACTAAGATTAATTATTGTATTGTTTGGAAACATTGATAGTAGTATAAAAATATACTCCTTTGTTCCACTTTAAGTGAAGTTCTAAGATTTTTATTTTGGTCCATAATATGTGATGTTCTCACTATTCTAGGTAAAATTAAATGTCATTCAAATTTTTGTGACCAATTACAAAATCATGTACTATTTTGTTATTGGTTAAACTTGTTTTATTTAATGTGATTTTTATATAACCAAGATAAAGTGCATAAAATTTTGTATTTTCTTAATAATTGTGTAAAAACCTTAAACATCACTTAAAATGGTACAGAGGGAGTATATTGTTTGGAAACATTGATAGTAGTATAAAGAAAAAAAATATATTGTTTAGAAACATGGATAATAGTATAAAGAAAGAAACATTAGTGATTTAATGTATGTTTAACTATAAAATATAAAGGTGTATTTAATTTAAAAACTTACAAAATAAATGTTAGGTCCAACAGAATGTTTCTGTTTTAATAAGATAGATAATAGAATCATATTCTTCAACCTAAATCTCTCTGAACTATAAGTTACTAAAGAACTTAGTATAACGAGTTCAGTCTTTCAAGGTGATCATTCTATACTTACGATCATCTTTTAGGTCTATGTATTCCCTTTCTTTGAATCCGCAAGTAAGATTTCTAGTTCGGGAATCTATCTATCATGTTTCCCGTCTCCGGCAACTTGATTGATTGACGAGAAGCATTAGGGTCAAGAGGTAAAAGAGAGATTTCATATATTGTTCTTCTTTTTTCTTGGTGGGAGCATTTTCTATTGGGTGAGTTAGCAAAAGGTTAGATTTGCGGAATCTTAACCAAGGAAGAGGAAGCTTCATCTTGTTCTAATTTGGTTTAAGTGACAAGAGGTTAAGTATGTGTGGGGGAGAGTTTATTCTGAGTAAGTTTGTGTTACATATTTGGTTTAATTTAATTTTCTTATGATTTTGATGTTTAATTAGCCTAATGTGGGTGCTGTGAACGCTATTCCGAACAGACGGTCATGAATGTTGTTTAATTAGCCTAATGCGGTAGGATATCATTTGTTTGTGGAAAGTCTCTTGGTTCTTAATGTAAGCTAGATATGAGAGTTGAACGTTGTATATGCTTCTTCCAGTTGTGTCAAGATTTCTACAGTGATGGTGTGTATGAGTTATCCCTCCACACATTGCTCAGGATCCAGGTTGTAATGTTGTGACTGACCTTGAAGTTGGAATATTATGTTACTATTTGCATAGTTTTGAGTTTTTAGTTAATATGTTTGATCATTGGGAACTTACAGGATATGCTGAAGACTCTTCACTTTAGTGACCTTTTTGCTTTGTTAATTAATCACTATTGTTACTTTCTGTCAGAAGCTTTATATCTAAACGTTCTGTCGTTCCACCAGAAGAAGAAACCAGGTAAGTTAAACGACCTGTGACTCGTTCTTCTCCAAATGTTAAACGATCTTCAAAGGTAGAAAATCTTTTGCAAGGCCAGTTTCAAAGCTAGCTTCTTCTGTCATCTATCCGTTTGGTTCATCAAACCATGTGGCATGTGGGTTCATGGTGATATGACTCTCAAGGACATCAACCAGAAAATCCGAACTCCACCAGCAAAACCAAAAGAAAACAAAGCAGAGACTTCAGTGATCCAAACTAATATTATGTTTGGTTTGGTTATTTCAGTTGAATGATTATGCCACGCTTGAGTAGAAAGAAGAATTGGGAGTTGAATAAATTGGAACTCTTGGAATTCAAGAAAGAAAACATCTGAAACAACACCTACGTAAAGGTAAAACAAAAGTATGATAGGTCGGCTCAAAACTTGCATAAGACAAACCCTAGTGATGATCTCAGTACTTGACCGGTGCAAGAATATCGAGCTGTGCTCCAAGCTTCTCTTCGGCGACCTTCTCGGCTTTGGCTCTAAGTTTGTTAAGTTGCTTCTTCCTCTCGTAAACCACTTGAGATCTCTCCTTCCTCTTGGTCTCCAGCTCCTATTATATTAAGATCAAACGACGTTAATACACAGAGAAACATCATAAGCTAGAAAGCTTTCCTTCTACATAGAAGGTCTGCTTGCTTTATCTATTACATCTATACAGGAACAAAGCTAGACACATTCTAGCAGCTAACTATAGGAACAGAACAGAACATAGACTGGTGCAAGCAATCTAGGGTAATGAATACCTTGATGGTGTCATAGTGATTCCACCCAACTTCAGAAGAAAGACGACCCAACAGACAGTATTTGTGTCCAGCTTGAAGCCTCAACACCCTGAAGTACAGAAAAAGAAGATTATTAATAATGCGTTAGAGAAACCAGAAAAAAAAAATGAAGAGCGTAAAAGTACATACTTGAGAGCATCAGGGATAACCATCCTCTTGACTTTGTCATACGGTGGAGGCACACCTTCAAAAACCTTCATGCGTGCAAGTGCAGCAGCTCCACGCTTCGTTTTATGTGGAATCATACTGCCAAAACCAAACCAAACACAAACATCCATTAACCTAAAATCATTACAAAACCTAAACTTTTAACTGTGACAAATCCTACATTTCTAACATTCACTCAATATAACAAAAATGTAATAGCTTGTTACGTTACATAATTAAAGCAACAAAAATGTAATAGCTTTCATGTTACGTCACACAATTAATACACCCTAAGCCTCAATCACTTAAAAACCGAAACTTTGACTGTAATAAACGAAAAACATTCACTTAAGATCTAATCAACTTAAAAAACCAAAACTTTGTCTGTAATAAAACCGAAACAATCACTAATGATCAAACATTTAAACGATACAAGAGAGAGCTACACGAACCCGCGAACGGTACGCCAGAAGATCTTGGAGGGAGCACGGAAGTGAATAGGACCGTGCGAGGGTTTGGTGTTCATGCGTTTGCGGAGGAACCTCATGTACTTCATTTTCTGACGCACGAGTCCACCGGAGAGGCAGATCTCCTCGCATCTCACGATGACGACCTTCTGGCCGTTGAGGAGCTCCTTGGCCACGATCGACGCCAGGCGACCGAGCATGTGGTGCCGCGCGTCGACGACCACGCGCTTCGAGCAGATGCCTGATCCTGACACCATTTTCTTCTTCTTTTTTTCTTGCTCTGCTCTGTGTGTTAGCGGCTGAGTGGTTCCCTCGCGAAATTATATTCGAGTAAGTGTTTTTGACCTAGGGTTTTGGGGGTATTTTGATAATGGGCCGAATAAAGCCCCATTGTAATCATACAGGTCCATAATCACATGAATCTGACCCCCCCGTCTACAACATTTCATATTCAAGATTCCAGCAACTGATCTCCAAGATTGGAGTCCCTTCACCTTATGGGGCGTGTAAACTACTACTCCCTCTGTTTCGAATTATTTGTCGTTCTAGAGAAAATTTTTTGTTTCAAATAATTGTCGTTTTCGGTTTTCAATGCAAAATTTATTGACAATATTCTATATTCTATTTTTCTATTGGTTGATATATGGTTACGTGTATTGGTAATAATGTTTTTATTTTAAAAATATGTAAAATTAAATGTTTTTTTAATATGTATGCATAAGATTAGAACGACAAGTAATATGAAACGGAGAGAGTATATAGAAACAAGATAATGTAAATATATTTTTATTAAAACTCTGTTTGTAGTCTCTTATTATATATTGTGTGATGTTTTATTCTAGTGGATCATTTAATCATTAATCCTATAGCAGCTTGTTGTATTTCTTAGCTATGTTTGTTCATGGTAACTCTAAATCGCTTGTCCTTATTGAACAAATCGCCATATTCCTCTTATCGGTGCAAACATATACTCCATCTTCGCAAATAGAGTTAAAGACGGATGTCTTAGATGGGTCTCTTCCAAATCTTGAAATAGTTAACAATAGACTTAATGCCCATTTAACTTTCAGGTCATAACCTTCGCATGGTCGCATGAGACCCTTATACTACTTTACCTCCTATATATGTTGATTTCTTTTGATCCCATAAACCACTGTCTCACAACTTCCAATACCTACTCTTTTGTTTTGCTCTTTTTGGCTAGACTTTTTGAAGATTTCCGGTGGTCGTTCTGATCCCATAAATCACTGCTTCCCAACTTCCAATATCTTTTGTTTTGGTCTTTTTCCCAGATCTGTAAAGATTTCTGGTGGGTTTCTAGGTCTTTATCCTTTTCCTTTTTGAAATCAATACCATATTTCTCTTGCATGAAGAGTTTATCGGTGGGTTCACCGGTCTCGTTTCCATCATCTTTCGCATATTTGAAGTTGAGCAAAATTTTAAGCTTAATTATACACCAGTTTGCTATTTTGTGTAGCTGTATATACAGAGTCAGAAGATGCTATCGAGATTACTTCAGTTTTTCTCGTAAATGAGAGTTGGATTTCAACACTATAACTAAATTTCAGCTATGCGATTTTATCATGAAAGCTTTATTGACGTATTTAAAATTTGTCTTGAGTTCGTTGTCATATTCTTATGAATTTCTGTTGGCATAATTTACTTTGTTATGATGTTTTATGACTATTATCAAAGAGTATGAATTATTTTTTCTTATATCTATTCTATTAATTCAGCAGTATGACCAATTGATAAAAGTTGTGACCAACTATTTATTTATTTTATTTAAAGAACTTATATATAAATTGCTTTTTTGCTCAACTGAATCTAAAGACGATTGAATAACCGTAACTACTTTTACTAATCTAAATACTCCATTTCTTTTTCTTCTTTTTTTTTTAAATACTCCATTTCGTAAAATTCAGTTTAATGTAATCCCACAATACACGGGATTTACTTCTTTCCCCTGCATATTATTTGCTGTTTTCAGATATTAATAATTGTTCCTTCATTTTGTTATACCAAATGAAGACGTATTGGGTAAACAACGGTTACAGTAAATCTATTCTAAAATATATAACAAACACATTAACTGTTTAAGAGAGTAAGTAGTACATGTATATAATCTATTAAACCCTCCATCACCATAATTAGACTTCCGCAAGAATTATTTTTTTCACAAATATCTTTGTTCTTTTTTGTGACAACAATATCTTATATATGAATTATTATAATATTAAAATAAATATATATCTTAAATCTGAAGACCATACCAACATCTCAGGAAATGATTTAATTAGTATACTTTAAAAACGGGTATAACAAAAATATTAATTTGTTATATTAATAATTATAGAAAAAAACTTTTTGACTAATACAAAACAAGTTAAAAATCTTGGTTTTAATTTTAGTTTGTTATAAATAAATTAAAAAATTTGAGACACACCAAATAAACAAATTATTCTACTTCTATTATTATACAATTATGTTTATATAAAATTTAAATTTATTATAAAACTAGATTCAGACCCATCTTTTAAGGACGGTATATTTTTTATTTTAATTTTTTTTAATAATTTAATTTTCATATTTATGTTTTTCTTTATAATCATATTTGTGTTTTTTTGTAATCATATTTATGTATAACAAAATGAAGGAACAATTACAAAGAAAGACACAAATATAATTTTTTTTTTAAATATGTAAAACAAAAAAATATAGAGGGCGGGCCATATTTAAATAGCAATTTAAAAATATACCAGAACGGGTCATATTTTTTAACCAAAAAAAAATTGAAAACCTGCGGGTTGGCGGATCAGCGGGGTGATTTGACCCGCAATTCTTAACCGTGCGTATACTAGATCAATTTTTAAATTGCTATTATTTAATAAAATAAATTTTGATTAAAATTTATACATAAATATGATTTCAAAAACATATAAATATAATCAGAAAGAAAAAATAAATATCAAAAATTAAATTTAAACAAAAAATATACCCGCCCTTTTAAGGGCGGGTCAAAATCTAGTATAGTTGTTTAAAAGAGTATAAATTAATAAAATAAAGATGTGTAAAACAAAAACTGACTATCTTACAAAGCACAAGACCCCCAATGTGTAGAGAAAGAAAACAAAAACACACAACATAGGTAGGGCTTTGACAAGAAAATAGTTTAGCCAATCAGGAAATAAAACCAACGAAGGAAACCAAAAAGATTAAAAACAGGACACTAAAAACAAACTTCGCCAACATGCGAAAGCCCTAGAACATGTTCGGGTTTATTTGTTCACACACAACACATATAAGCCCGAATTATAGTACTCAATTTCTTCGCTTGTGTAAGAGTATAAGACCCTAGAGATAAAGATTTGGATCAGTCAACCTTAGCACGGGGGTCGTAACAAGTGGATTCTTCAGCTTCAAAGAGATCCCACACTTCTCCTCGATCTTTAATCTCTCTCCTTGAGGAAGTTTCTAGTCAAAAGAATGCAACAACGTAGCGATATTATAGAGAACAACTCTCTCGCCCATTGCCATTCCCACACATATTCTACGACCAGATCCAAACGGAATATAGTTGAAATCATTTCCGTTGAAGTCATAAGATTGGTCAAGAAACCGGCTGGGGTCGAAGTCAAGTGGGTTCTCCCATACATCTGGATTCCTATGGATCGCCCACACGTTAATGAAGATCTTTGAATCTTTAGGGATGGTGAAGCCGCTCACCACGGTGGTTTGAGATGGGCGGTGAGGATTAAGGAGTGGAGCAACCTTGTGAAGCCTGAGAGTTTCTTTCATAATAGCAAGAATGTATGGAAGTTTAGGGATGTGAGATTCTTCAACTATTTTATCTTTGCCCACAACTTCGTCAAGTTCTTGTTGAGCTCTCTTCATGATATCTCTGTTGTTTAATAGCTCAGCCATCGCGAACTCTATGACATGTACTGATGTATCCGTACCACCGAGCACCATGTCCTTTTATATAATTGAGGGAATTAATTGTGAAAACATCTTGAAATATATATGAAAACTAAAATAAAGCTATATATAGCTCCAAGTTGTTAACCATAAACTTGGAAGGTCTTTAATTCAATTCGTAAATAATAAATCATGACCCCTAACTATATATGTATATATATTTTTCCCCCTAAGTAACTATATTTTGAAGATCATCATTATTCCAATTATAAAGTAAAACAACAATTTTAACAAATTTTTTCTTGTCCAACACTTTCCATAGTAGAGCATAGAGATAATGTTTTACGTAGTACGTACCATAAGCAACGCCTTCACATCGTTCATGTTAAGATTTGTCTTCTCATCATTTTCATCCTTTATTTTTTAGTAAGACCTCCAGAAAATCCTCACCCTTCCCTTCACTTCCCTTATCCATCCCTAGCCGTTGATTAATGACCCGGTCAAACAGCCGGTCCATCCTCTCAGCCAGTCCTCCCATACGCTTAGCCAAACCCTGAAGATCAACCGGCTCAACACTGGGAAGAAGTCAGATACATTGGGCTCCATCAGGAGGTCGTTCATCTCTTGAACTATTCCTGAGAACTCGGCTCCAACAAGCTCCCTATCTTCGTCCTGAACCGAAGCGCCCCACAGCATCTGCGTCACAACGTTTAGTATCATCAAGAATATTTGTTCTCCCAAGTCAACCGGTGACCCAGCCCGAGCAAGATCCGCCAAGTACCTAACCGTTCTCCGGGTCTCTCCCCGACGTAGGTCAACAGATTTTTCCATCCTCGCGTTGCTCAGTACCCTATTAACACATAGCTTCCTCAGCATCAGTAACCTTGGTCCATATGGTGACCAGGCGATATCAATACCACCGTACGAGTTAACTAGAGCTACCGCAGGAACATCGTGGTTCGGGAAGATGGCGTCATTGGTTCTGAGAATCTCACGGGCCACCTCAGAGGAGGTGACCACGATCGCCAGCTTGGAGCCGAACCAGAGTTTGAAAATGGGACCGTGCTTTTTAGCCAGCCCTTGGAAGTAGGTATGAAGCTCTGGTTTGAGAAACGGGAGGTTTCCGACTATGGGAAGACCCCAAGGTCCCGGAGGCAAGGGAGGAGAGTGAAGTTTGGATTTGGAGTAAAGCCAAAAATACCATAAAACAGAGGATATAACGATCACGACTAAAACATAGTCTACATGGTCCCTGAAACTTAGAATCTTGAAGAGACCGAGAATGGTTGTCATTTTCAGTCGAGTTGATGCACCAAACAAGAATGGCTGTTTTAGTGTATTTATAATTTCTCAAGCAGGACCGGGTCTTTTGTTAGTTTCAATCTTTCTTTTCAATACATAAATAAAGATATACAGCCAACGAGTGACCATATATATATATATATTAAGTCGATTCAATCTTAATCCTAAACAACGCAGCGCGTTTACTTTTTAACATTCAACTCAGCACGTTGAGACTATGCTAAATCCGAACACAGTTACAATTTACATAATGCATCTATTAGATAAATCGGGATGGATTAGGACAGTCCTATACTGAAGTTATAAGAAATTACATATCTATTGTATTAGTGATAATGTCGAGTGATCTGTTTATGCCAATTATTTTTGAATTGAAAGTTCTTCCAACTTACTATAGTACAATCCACAATGTAATCGACCTAACACAAAACTTGGTCCATACTGATTGGTGACATGTATTATTGATTTCGAGTTGCATTATGTATTATAATTTGATGAATTTACAGTAAAAATATATATGGTAAAACTGTAAATTTATCTGCTACATTTGTAGTAAAAATAATTTTTTTTTATCATACTATTAAAACTGATGACTAGTAAACATTTTTGATGCATAAATTATGGTATCATTTTTAATATAATAATTAAAGATATAAACATATAGATAATGGATATTTATTATAATGTATGGATATTGTTCAATATCCATATATTGAAGTTATGTAATTAGTTTAACTTTATTAACTATCGATTTATTGAAAATTTGGTGATTTATACTTTTGTCTATTACAAGTTTTTTAAAAAAAAAATAACAAGGGGATATTACAAATCGGGATCACTTCGATATTATATAAAACTTGGAATTTATGAACTCGTTCCACATGCAAAATAATTGGTTGATCAATTCTTACAAGTAACATCTTTCATATCCACATCAAAAAGGTAATCCATTTGACTTCAAATCTATATTATAAGACAAAGTGATATAACGTGTTCAACTTTATATGATATAACATTCTAAATTACTTGAAACATCTATTTTGATATAATATAAAAATTTTAAAAAGGGAAAGACAAGCCAGGGAAAAAGTATTGTTTGAGCTTGATTAATAGGGCATTAGAATAAACTGCTTATTATTAACCAATCAACAATTATTAGAAAATCATTTATAATAGTATTTAGAAGATAAAAAGTGCTCTCCAAATGCCATTTGTCTAATTTTTCATATAATTTATATTTTATTCACTCACAGCAAGTAATTAAATCAAAATAGAAAATCTCACATTCATGGAGGTTAAAAAAATATTTCTAATCATCTAGCATTGGCATTTAGAATATATAAAAAATTAAAATAATTTAATAAAACTATTTTATTTTCTTTAATAATATAAATACGCACATATATATATATATATATATATATATATTATATATATATAAATGTTATTCCTTGTACTAACATCATTTGACTACAAAAATCTAAACTCTTTTCTCAAATAAAACCTAACATCATTTAAAATCCCTCTTTTCAACATCTTTTAGATTTTTTTTTCTCAAATATAGAAATCAACAAATTGTATCATTATTTTGATATAGTTTTTATAAGATATTTGACTTTAAGTTATAAATACTCTCCGATAAGATTTGGTTCAAATATTAAATAAACCGGTCTTTTTAATCTAAAATTATATACATCAATAATTTAAAAAGTTTTCTCTAAGAAAGAATAACTGTTCACGTTTCACAAAAGAGGGATTTAGTTTGAATTAACATGAATGGTTGTAACCAGGGGGGGAACTACACAGCAAGGAGGGGGGTCAACTGACCCCACCTATTTTTTAAAAAATTAAAGTTTAGCTTTGACCAAAAAGTTGATGACCCCAGGAAATATTTTTGAATGACCCCATAAAAATAAAAGTGAACAATCGTTAAGGCATAATTATCTAGCTAATTAGACAGTTGGATTTATGTTTCAATTTGATTTTGGGCTCACCTATTAGTTTAAGCCATTTAAATACAATGATAAATAGTAGTATATAATTTTGTGAGTCGTAGATGATTGATTATTAAACTAGTTCTTAAAAAAAACATAAACAAATATCTAACTTTGAAAAAAATCATTGTTAACCTTTTCTATTATTTTCTTAACAGTTTTTCTGAAAAGGTTAAACACTTATATATTCAAGTTTGATTTCTTAAAAAAATGTTTAATTTACTTTAACATTTTATATGTTGTTTTGGATTTTATTAAATTATGAAAAATTATTTAATAACTGATTTATTTCATGAATATGATTAATAAGAATTTTAAATTGACTGATTTTATCATGAAATTTTTGTTATGAGAATTATAGACTTTTAAAGTTATTTTATTTATATATTTTTATTAAATTTTTAATTTATAGTATCTATTACGGAAAATATTTTAAGCAAAATAATTTAAGTTACAAAATATTTTATAAAAAATTATAAAACGAAAACATATATATACACATATATTGGTAACTACTAAACAATTTTGTGTATATTTTTGATCCCGGTAAAAAAAGATCATGGCTCCGCCACTGGTTGTAACATCACTGTTTTCGTTCTAGAGAGGAATGAGTTTTCCAGATATTATAGTTGATATGGAGATTCTCAGCGCAAATGGCTTATGGTTTCTAAAAGATAAAATGTTCATACGTATCGTTTTCTTCTTTCAATGTGTATACAATTTCAAGAGATTATAACAATAATGGAAAACTTGTGATTTTCTATCTTATTAAAACAGAAATATTTTTATTGGATCTAACCTAGTAATATACTATATTACATAAAATGTCAATTAATGAAAACACTATAACAACATTATACTATTATCTATATTTCTAAAATATACAATAATTAATCTTTTGTCCAAACAATATAAAATATAAGATCCATCTTTTAACAATATTTAATTATTTTTTAAAATATTTGATAAATCAAATAATTGACTAAATTCTCAATCAATTTATCAAAATCAAAAATAAGTATAGCTTTTTTCAGGATTAGATACCACAAAATAATTTTATTTAATATGAAATCATTAAATTAATAAATTATTTTATTTATATTTTCATAAATAGAAAACTACATTAATTTTAACTTAAATAACATTTCATATTAAATTAAATATTACATAGAAATAAAATGTTAGATTCAATAAATTTTACAATGGATTTTTTTTATAGTTTAAATTTTACTATATATATATATATATATATATAATTATCACACAGTAGTTAAACAAAATTAAAAATATTTTATTTAATTTTAACGAAAGGTTGAAATAGTTAAAAGTATAATTAAGTAATATCTTGTATAAGCTTTATACTAGTATGATAAAAATATATTTTTAATATACTAAAATAAAATATTTTTAAAATTTTGATTTTGTAAATTAGATTTTGTTATAAATATTGATGCGCTTTAAAGTAAATGTCAGAATCTAATTTTAAGTTAAATCCAAATAAAAAATCAATTACATTCATTCTAGAGGAAACTTGTGATTATGTTTTGAAAACGTGAATAAAAATTTTTAAAATAAATTTTGTAACTTGTATTTCTATTTTGAGTTAAGCTACTTAATATTTATGTATTGTATATATGTTATTTTAAAATCTTAATATGATGTTAATGTTTAACTACTACTTGTTTCATTTTTCGTATACTTAATATAAAATTGTTATTCATTGATTTATATAAACCAAACTTAGATATACCAAACAGAAGAAAACAATTGTACTTATATGTTAATAATCATATATATATATATATATATATATATGCATATATGTATATATTTATAGACAATTCCAAAACGTTTCCATTCCTATAATTTTTAAAAATCATATTTCCACGTTTTGAATTTTTTTTTGTTTTTTTCAGATTCTATGCAACATAGATTATAACGTAGGTTAATGAGTAAATGGTTTATGCCACTGGAGAATTAACATTTCGACGACATGTAGTAACATGTGATTAGTCTAAACCACTTCTATAGGTCAGGATACTCCGGTATAATTTAAAAAGATGTTTTAAAGCATAATAATGATTTGATTGGGGTCAACGCCTTAGAACAAATATACTTTTAATAAAAAGTCTAATTAGTGTTAAGTACACGGAAGGTAAAGGATGATAGAAAATAATGTTCATATAAAAGATTGATTATTGACCGATCAAAGAAAATAAAAAAATAAAACATGTTAATTAAGTTATCAAAAATTGGTCAAACAAACTTTTAAAGTAGATTTCTAGAATAAATATTTTTTTTTGACGGCAAACGGCTATTTAGATTTTTAAAATGAGTTTACTTCAATAGAGATAATCGTTTGAAAAAAAATACGAGTAATTTTGATCTATTTATGTTTGGTTCTTAAGTAGTATACTAGGATATGCTTACATTTTTTTTTGCTTAAATTGTATGTTTTGTTTGTCAACTAGGATATGCTTGTATATATTCGTTGAAATAGGTTTCTGTTTGTAGAAAATATAATACATATCGTTATCTTAGTTTATCTTCGAAAGTCCAAGCTTACTTTTATTCATTTCTAACATGTATAGATAAGTCTCTTTTTTTTGCTAAAGAAACATGTTTAGATAAGTTGACCTAATTTCTTTTTTTTTTGATCAAATAGTTGACCTCATTTCCAAAAGTTTGTAAATTTGACTCGACTTAATAGGTTGAGGCTATAGTTTACGTGATGATTGTTTTGATGATTTTTAGATTTTAGTTTTTGATTTTTTTTAGTTTTGACTTTTAGATATTAATTTTTGATTTTTTTATTTTTGATTTTGTATTAAGTTTTAGTTTTTGGAAAACACGAATGGTGATTTTAGTTTTTAGTTTTTAATTTTTAAGATTAACAAAATATTTATTTAAGTTTTAATTTTAATTTTTCTACAGTTTTAAATTTTTGGTTTAAAATTTAGCTTTCAGTTGATGGTGTACTTTTAAAAAAATTTATTGTCACATATCTCCTATACTATATTTGCGAAGTGATTATGCCAGATGTCTTTTTTATAATCAATTTCACAAAACAAATATGACATAGATACTGAAATTGATGACATTGCTTCCGGAAAAATATGACATGAATAATTTTATTTAATGATGATATATATTTTTGGAATTTTTTTAGAATATGTCAATAACTCATATATTACATTTAATGTTTATTATCTTAATAATATATATAAATTCATTAAGGTTAATATCGATATTAACCACTGTAACTTTTAACGTGAGAGATCCGTTTCGAAAAATCATTTCGCAAATAATAGTATAGATTTTACTTTTATAACTAGGTGTTTAGCCCGCATATACGGGCATAGAATTTTATAATTACTTATTAATATGTATTGGTAAAAAAAATTGTAGTTCTATTAATGTTTTCATTGGAAATTTTAAGTAATATATCCTTCTGAAATTTATTTGTACATTATATTCATTGTTAATAAATAAATCTTCAAAATCACTCAGTATTCTCATTTTAATTATAGAAAATATTTTTATTTTACTTGATAAATATTTAGTTATGTCTTTTCTGTTTTTTGAGTTTTTAACTTTCTTATTAAAATATACTTTTTGGATAACAACACGATATATATAAGAATTATATTTTTATTTTAAAATATATATTTTAGAGTTTAGATAATTCTGATTATTATTAATTTTAATTAATTATTTAATCAATTAGATTTTAAATTCGTTTTTATTTTTTACTAATTTGTATAATTTATTCATTAAGGGTTGAACCGATATTAATCAGTCTAACTTTTAACGTGAGAGCTCCATTGCGAAAAATCACTTTGCAAATAATAGTAGATTATACAATTTTTACTATCCAAAATGTTTAAAATTTTCTGCATTTTAAAAAAAAATTATAAAATTTTAATCGTAATATCATTAGTTTCTTTTAGATATATACAATTTGTATGATTTTTAGTAATTTTTTACAAGTTGAATTAATACATTTAACCAAAAAGAAATAGATAAAAAATTATCTAATATTCTAATTTTAAATATATAATATATTCTGAAATATTGTTTAAAAATAAAAAAAAAATATTTTATCTTAATCATATGCTTAATAAATGATATTTATATTAATTATTGGTAAAAAGAATAAAATATATAATATTGGTAAATTTTTATTTTTGAAAATAGTTTAAATATTAAAAATTATCTCTGCACATGGTGCAGGAAAACACCTAATTTATCTTAAAGATGTTGAGAAATTAAATATTAACCCGTAGAAAATTAGTTTTCAATGTGATATGTTTGTTCTGATTTTTTTGGCTATTCCTTTAATGTTTTAAAGATAGAACATAATTGGCTTGATAATTAAATCATAAAATTAGCTGCGGTTTATATAGCCTCTTCCACTTAACCCCTAATATAATCTGTAGAATCTAATCATAAGTTTCTCAAACAAAAATGATCAATTATATAAAAAGTTGTTTTACCTTGATAATGATATTGATATTGATACTGATATGCTCAAATTTATTCTTGAGATATTTTACAATTCAAAATGTGATATATATCATTTAAAGATCGAATCTGCAAAAATTCAAATTCTCAAAAGATTTTAGTGTTCAAATTAAGATAGATAAGTGAACAGAAAACAATGGAATGTATAAGAGATTTACGTCAGTTTATGATTATTTTTACAATGGATTGTATTCAGTTGGTTAGGATGGTTTCGAAACCAGAAAATGGACAATCTTTACAAGTTATTTGGAAGATATAAAGATTTTTAAAACAAGTTTCAACAGTTCATAGATCATTCATATACGACGGATGCAGAATTCAAAAGCGGACAACCTCGCACGCAGTGCAAATAAACAATCGTTGTATATTTATCCATATAGATATAGAACTACCAATTTGATTTGCAGTGTCAACAAGAGCCTGTCTAAGTTACTGACAAGAAAAAAAAATGAACAGAAAACAGTATAGATATCAATAAATTAAAACAATTTGTAATCGATAGACGAAACCTTAGATCAAGGGAATCAATAAGTGATTTATAATTATAGACAAATAGATATTAAGTGTTTGTTAAGTAGAATTCTAGAACTCAAATAACAACAATCAACTCAGTCAAATTTTATTACAGAATCTATCTATGTCTAGATTTAGAATGTCAAATTTCTTTGTGAAATTCAATCAATTTAGACAATCATTAAATTCAACCATTTCAGACAATCAATAAATTCAAATTGGATAAGTTCACTAAATCCATACACCAGATTTTTTCACCAATAATTATTTAACTCATCTCAAAGCTTAAGTAAGCTCTGACTAGTGGCATCAGTCTTGATCTCATTTAAGAGCCAAAGCTTGTGAGAACAGTTTCTTAAAGCTTTAATAGATGTTTCCAGGCTGGGGTCGAGGAGAATTCCTGATCTTAGCTTTTTGATCCTAGTGGCGAAAGTCCTGATCAGACGAGGAGATCGTCATAGCATTTCAATGGATAGTCGATCCTTTAGTTTGGTAGCTGCTGGTTCCTTGTTCCCCTTCTCATTTTAGGCTTGGCTCTCGGTATCCGTTCTTTACACTGAGACTCCTTCTTGAGGAGAGTGTTTGGCTCTCTCTCTACTATCTGGTTACACTCTTTGCCTTTATGTCTACCCGTCTTGTATGCAATTAAGTGGATCTTTTGATGTGATCTTTGATTTCAAGTCAGCTAACCTTTGTTTTTATCTTATATTATTCAAATCCGTTTACAAGGTTGAACTTGAGTAACTGAATATATCACTCACTCGCAGACTATTCTCAAGCCTTGTCTCAGCACTCACTTAAAAACGAAGCAAAACATGAAAGACAAAGAGCTAGCTATAATCCAATGCTTGCACAAGTTTCTCTCCATCACCTTTGAATCCGTTCTGAAAGACTGCTTTGACCCTCTTGATGAACTATGATCCCCAAAGAGGCTAAGTTTGTTATTATTGTTGTTTGGTCTCCTCTCCTATATTTCGTGGGGGTAACCTAGTCTTAGTGTATAATAAGTTTATAACATTACAAACAAGCATCCTGTGCAACCACACTTTTTTTTTTGAAAAAATATCTGTTGAATTATCATTTATCATTGTTGAATCAATGTGCCAAAAAAACTGAAAGTTTTGTCTAAATGAATTACACCCAACTTATCATCACTTACCAAAGCAAGAATCATCAAAAGGGTACACCAAGAAATGAATTTACTAATCTCATGTTGTATATGAGGTTTCATTTCCACCGGAGAGACTGTCTAATGCCAGTGAAGATGAGTCCCACTGATCTACCGATCAAGGTGACAAGAAAGAAGGATATGATGCTACTCACTTTATCCACCACCACTCTTATGATTGGCATTCCGATGTCTGATAACTCCAGAAACAGACTGAAGTAGTACCTCCTGTTTTACACACATCAAACACTTTCTCATGTATTTAAGGTTCTTGTGATCTGAGGCAAAAGAGGAGAGAGGGAGAGGTCTTACCATCCTGATAGAGCCTTAAGCTCCTTTGTTCGTTTAACAGGCAATGAGAAATCACTTATTATGGAGTATCGCAAGGGTGATGATGATGAGGCAGCTTTAGCTTTTCCAGGTGTTAGCTTTCTCCACCAACTATAGCTTTCTGTATCATCACCACCATCAGGGTTGTTGATCACCTGAGTTTGAAGAATGTAGAGGTCAAAGCGATCCTCATACATGGACACAACTGCTTCCATGTTCTGATGTAACCACTGGTATAGAGCTACCTACCAAGTAGAAATAAAAATCTTTAAATGCAAGGTGCAGTTAAACACAAGGTAAGTGTGTGTTTACCTCGTTGCGTAGTTTTTGGAGTGCTCTACTAGAAAGGTTACAGATATCTAACCCTCCTCCACTGTTCATTTCATCTGAGAATTTGCTGTCAACAGAAATGAGCTCTAGATAGATGCTAGCGACCCCATCTGCTAATGTTATCATCAAGTCTTCCAAAATGGCAACTCCATGAGTACGAAACAAGCTCAGGTCGTAGCAGGAAGCTTTCCTTAAAGATCCAAATCTGTGGAAGTATAAGAACTCTGCAAACAGATCCTCCTTGCCTGATTTTCTTATTTTATCAAAGATAGCTTCCTTTTCATTTAGCATTTTCATCAGTAAAGGAGTCATCGCCTGCACATCATGGAATAGATTCTATAGTTCATTTCAAATCTGGTATTCACATCACATCACATAATGTAATATATGCTATCGACTTGCCTTGTCAGAATCAGTGTCTTCCACACACAGTTCCCTCTTTAGCCAAGCTGTGCATGCTCCTTGATATGCTTCACAGACAATATCATTAAAACTAACCTTCCACTCATCTGAACTGATTGTGTTAGATATCTTATTTGTCTGCAGAACAAAATACAATAAGCTAATCACACGGTATCCAAGAGTCGCAGCAAAGACTTAAGGCTAGAGAACTATATGCCCCTGAACTAGAAGCTGACCTCTTCTTCAAGTTTCTGAAAGCAAGACCAGAGCAAGTACAACTGTGGCCTTTCAGATATCGCATACAAGCTCAGCGGAGGCTTCCCTTGGGGAGGTTTTGGTTTCAGGACTCTGCTTCCAAGTGTACTCTCACGCTTTATAGCGTCTAAAGAATCTAAAAGCTTTCCTTTCACAACATCCCATACAGACTCCAAATCACCATCAAAACCTGTGTCCCTAATGTAAGAAAGGAGTCTGTGTAAGTAAATACACAACAGTTTGCAACCGTGAAGTGAAATAGAATAATAGAGGCTTCTTTTCTCATCTACTCTTACCTACCAAAAGACTCTGAAGTAGTTCCAAGATCCGGATTCTTCTCCTCCACGGTGTTCTTTTTGGAAGAAGAAGAGTAACCAGAGTTTCGAAGAGGGATCACTCCAGCCATGTACGTGAGGAAAACACTGGCCATCAGTAGAACTTGGTCACCGATAGGGACCCAACCGGAACCAGCAACGGCATCAAAATCAGCGAGAGATGCCAAGCAAGTACACTCTCCACGAGAGAGATAAGCTCCAAGATTCAAGGAAGTGGAAACATAACCTCTCCGAGCTTCCCCTGATGGCTTCCATGTGATGTTGCAACTCCCAACAGGCTTCCTACAAAATAAAGCATTGACTTTTAAAGTTTCTTATGCTCAACAACAACAACAAAGTTTGATAAAAGGACCAACCTTTGGGGAATATTTACAGGAGGGTTCCTGGAAAGGGAGCTCCTTTTAGTGAAGTGAGCTCTGGGCATCCGCAGGTGAATGCACGATGATGAAGATACAACATGTCCAACCATTGGTGAAACCAAATAGAGCTCACGACTTATAACATGTTTGAAGAGATTCTTTGAGGCCAATCTTTGACATCACAAGAAGAAGAGAAAACAAAACAGCTGAGTTTCAAGAATCTGATTGTAAAGCAGAGATAAGTTTTGAATCAACGGACATTAAGTTTGAGGTTCGAAAATCCAGTGTTAGATAACATAGAGACAAATCTCCTAAGGAAGCTAATCGACATTGGGATTCAAGAGTCAGATAGGAGCTTCAGGGAGAGAGATATAACACTTACTGTAGGAGAGGAACCAAGAGAGAGAGGAGAAGGATACGCGAATTTGAGAAAGAAGCTGAGAGAGAGAGATGATGATGAAGAAGTGGATTGGGGGTTGTGCGTATCTGAAAATACAAAAGACTTTACGACAGAGACAAAAGAAGAACTTAAGGTTTCGAGTACTAATAAATGTTTGGGAGAACAATAAACAACAGGGGTGGTGGCGCAGTTGGCTAGCGCGCAAGTCTCATAGCTATCTGAGTAATCTTGAGGTCGAGAGTTCGAGCCTCTCTCACCCCATTCTTTTTTTTCTTTTTTAAAAATTAAAACGCTTAGCTTGTTCAAAGTTCGTCCCAAAAGAGCGTGTTCGTAGAAAGGAGAGATGGTTGGCATCTCCTCTGACAGAGACGGGATTGACCTTCGGGTCTTGAACACATCCGGTTAAGACTCTCAACTCTTGGATGGATCTAGGGATGTTGTATAGGGTTGTCCAACCCAACCCAGCCTCCAGCCCTGTTTAGCTTAAGCTCATCCTAAGTGAACCATAACTCTTTTAAACCTTTTTAAACTATGTAAAATAGGGCTGAACCTTTTAAACCCTTTATATGTTTTTTTATGTAAACACATTTATTTTAGTCTCTTACAAGATATATGTAATTTTATATACTAATACATATCAAATAAATTGTTTCTGATTAAAATGAAAGTGAAAATAATGTGAAACATGAATGAATCTTTAACTTGAAACAAACAAACATGAATGAATCTTTAATACACTTCCATGTTCCAACAGTTTCAACATACTTAAAAGGTAAATCATGATATATAATAACCTCAGCCATCTTCTCTCTATCAGCCTTGGGATCATATTTAGGAACATCAGACCTAAGCTTATCAGGACATCTATCTGCATGGCGGGTTAGTGATCAGGGGCGGATGTATGTGGTGCGTTACGGTGTCACGTGACACCGTCTACTTTTTCAGAATTTTTTTTTATATATAGTTAATATATATATAAAGAAATGGTAATACGGTAATACGTTTGTCAATCACATATGTCGATAAAAATTGTTAGTGAAGTCATTTGTTAATAAAATATAGTTATAGCCTTTTAAAATATAAAGCCCAATTAAAAAATCCATTCATAACTTGATTGCATTGCTTCTTTGGGGTCGAGGAGAATTCCTGATCCGCAGGAGGGTTCCTGGAAAGGCAGCTCCCTTTAGTGAAATGAACTTTGGGCATCCGCAGGTGAATGCAAGATGATGAAGACACAACATGTCCAACCATTGGTGAAACAAATAGAGCTCACGACTTATAACATGTTTGAAGAGATTCTTGAGGCCAATCTCTAACATCACAAGAAGAAGACAAAACAAAACAGCTGAGTTTCAAGAATCTGATTGTAAAGTAGAGATAAGTTTTGAATCAACGGACATTAAGTTTGAGGTTCGAAAACCAGTGTTAGATAACATAGAGACAAATCTCCTAAGGAAGCTAATCGACATTGGGATTCAAGAGTCAGATAGGAGCTTCAGGGGGAGAGAGATATAACAACTTACTGTAGCAGAGGAACCTAAGAGAGAGGAGAAGGATACGCGAATTTGAGAAAGAAGCAGATGGGGGTTGTGCGTATCTGAAAATACAAAAGACTTTACGACAGAGACAAAAGAAGAACTTAAGGTTTCGAGTACTAATACATGTTTGGGAGAACAATAAACAACAGGGGTGGTGGCGCAGTTGGCTAGCGCGCAAGTCTCATAGCTATCTGAGTAATCTTGAGGTCGAGAGTTCGAGCCTCTCTCACCCCATTCTTTTATTTCTTAGTTAAAAGTTAAAACGCTAAGCTAGTTCAAAGTTTGTCCCACATCGGATATTATGTTAGTTTAGTTCGAGTATATATATAGAGAGCAAAGTACAATCGAGCGTGTTCGTAGAAAGGAGAGATGGTTGGCATCTCCTCTGACAGAGACGGGATTGACCTTCGGGTTCTGAACACATCCGGTAAAGGCTCTCCACCTTCGGGTGGATCTAACCCAATTTTTTTGGGCTTTTTTCCTTTTTTATATTGGCTTCTTCTTTCTCTGATTATCTGTTTCTGCAAATAGCTTGTCAACAACAAATGATCTAATTTTCTTGCTACATATATAATTCACCTTATTTGCTAGATTTTGCATATTGTGTTTTTTTCACTTTTTTGGCTGTTGTAATGTGTTGTTGAATGAATCCTACAGCTTTTCTTGTTTTGGTATCTTTTTCTATGCAAGTATGGTCGTGAACAAGTAATATGTGAACAAGTATGGTCCTAAGGAAGCTAATCGACATTGGGATTCAAGAGTCAGATAGGAGCATCAGGGAGAGAGATATAACACTTACTGTAGCAGAGGAACCTAAGAGAGAGAGGAGAAGGATACGCGAATTTGAGAAAGAAGCAGATGGGGGTTGTGCGTATCTGAAAATACAAAAGACTTTAAAGACAGAGACAGAACTTAAGGTTTCGAGTACTAATAAATGTTTGGGAGAACAGTAAACAACAGGGGTGGTGGCGCAGTTGGCTAGCGCGCAAGTCTCATAGCTATCTGAGTAATCTTGAGGTCGAGAGTTCGAGCCTCTCTCACCCCATTCTTTTTATTTCTTAGTTAAAACGCTGAGCTTGTTCAAAGTTCGTCCCACATCGGATATTAGGTTCGTTTAGTATGATTATATATATAGAGAACAAAGAACGTAAGAACGTGTTCGTAGAAAGGAGAGATGGTTGGCATCTCCTCTGACAGAGACGGGATTGACCTTCGGGTCCTGAACACATCCGGTTAAGGCTCTCCACCCTCGGGTGGATCTAACCCAAATTTTTTTTGGGCTTTTTTCTCTGGTAATCTGTTTCTTCTGCAAATAGCTTGTCAACAACAAATGATACTCCCAATTTTCTTAGCACATAATTCACCTTATTTTCTATATTTTGCATAATGTGTTTTTCTTTTTCACTTTTCTTGCTGTTGTAATAAGTTGTTTAGATAAATTGGTCTGCTATGGAAGCTGAAGGGATGAATAAATCCTATTCTTGTTTTTGTATTTTTCTATGCAAGTATGGTCCTGAACAAGTAATATGTGTAAGATTATTATATATAGATGAATCTCTATCACAGGCTGTGATTCACAGCCAATCTGTGAAGTGTACTTTATTCTTACTTGCGTAGAGAACAACAAAGCTGGGTCTATAATCAAATCTCAAAACAAGTTTACGACGATTCTCATCTTCCTCTGTTTTTGCCTAGGGTTCATATGCACACTTTTCATTCAAATTCATTCCAAGATTTTGTCACTGGCACGAGAGATGACATTTTATGTGGATAGTTAAGGTCTATACAGAGACACTGATCTCCATGTTGTCTATATAGATGAATCTGTATGACAGCCAATCTGTGAAGTGTACTTTATTCTTACTTGCGTAGAGAACAACAAATGCACACTTTATGTGGACACTTTAGGAACCTAAGAGAGAGGAGAAGGGTACACGAATTGAGAAAGAAGATGAAGAAGCGGTCCAAGCGGATTGGGGTTGTGCGTATCTGAAAATACAAAAGACTTTAGTACAGAGACAAAAGAAGAACTTAAGGTTTCGCGTACTAATAGATGTTTTGGAGAACAGTAAACAACAGGGGTGGTGGCGCAGTTGGCTAGCGCGCAAGTCTCATAGCTATCTGAGTAATCTTGAGGTCGAGAGTTCGAGCCTCTCTCACCCCATACTCTTTTTTTCTTAGTTAAAACGCTGAGCTTGTTCAAAGCTCGGCCCACATCGGATTTAAGTTCGTTTAGTATGACTATATATATAGAGAGCAAAGAACAAAGCGTGTTCGTAGAAAGGAGAGATGGTTGGCATCTCCTCTGACAGAGACGGGATTTGACCTTCGGGTCCTGAACACATCCGGTTAAGGCTCTGAGTAATCTTGGATATAACCAAATTTTTTTGGGCTTTTTTCCTTTTTTATATTGGGCTTCTTCTTTCTCTGATTATAAGTTTCTGCAAATAGCTTGTCAACAACAAATGATCTAATTTTCTTGCTACATATATAATTCACCTTATTTGCTAGATTTTGCATATTGTGTTTTTTTCACTTTTTTGGCTGTTGTAATGTGTTGTTGAATGAATCCTACAGCTTTTCTTGTTTTGGTATTTTTTTCTATGCAAGTATGGTCGTGAACAAGTAATATGTGTAAGATTATATAAATAGATGAATCTCTATCATAGCCAATCTGTGAAGTGTACTTTATTCTTACTTGCGTAGAGAACAACATACTCAGGTTTGAGATGAAATCTCGAAACACTCAGGTTTGAGATGAAAGGTTTACACTAATAATTGTCTTAAAAGTCACCAACATGACAGTATTATTATTGTTGTTGTATATACAAATTTACATAAGAAAACATAACACATTCGTCTTTTATAACCCATCAAAACTATGAACACACGAACTAAATATGACAAACACGAAACATAAAATTCAAATCACTAGCAAACTAATTGATTTCTAAAAGAAGAGATCTGTTCAAAGATTGGGAGCCTCTTAGATCTATAATTACTGGCTGTCATCTCTTCAAGCCCAAGAACAAAGTCATCGTCCAAGATATTTCCCAAGACATCCTGCATCTCAGCATCTAGCCGACGTGGCAGCGAAGCCTCTAGCTCACTCAGAAGCTCATCAGCCCGTTGCCTTGTCCTACAATCATCTGCACCTAAAACCCTAGAGGTAAATACATCGTCAAGAAGTGGTCTTGCCTCTTCAAACCTGCCTTGTTTGATAAGGCACATCGCTAGGTTGCACGATTTGTTAGCGTCTGGCTCAACCATCTGAGCTTTTCTGTATACCGCTTCTGCGGATAAGTACTTGGCTTGTTGCATATATGCCCATCCCAAGTTCCCCTGTATATTCATTCCAAGTAAATCGATCAGTCTATTGGGGAGCATAGTTAGACACAAATTTTAAAGAGCTATTATACATAGTTTACATAATCTCTAAATTGCCAAAAAAAAAATTATTAAAATTAAGTTAAAAATGTTTATCGCCCAGCCTTGAAAACAAGAGTATTGTAATAAGTACCAGTAATCTTGCGATTTCTTGTTGAACGGTCACTTGAAACTTCTTGCCATGGGATCTAGCGGTCTTGGTGGGTTTGCCGTTGAAAGCCTCTCCTTGATAGATCTGCCTTAGCTTCCTCTTCAACAGCTCAACTTGCTCCTCCATTCTCCCGCACTTCTGTTCGTTGTAAGAAAACACTCCACGTGAGTGTTATGCTAACAGAACATACAGTTTTTATGTGTATCACACTGCGGTCAATGTATTCATGGTCTAGTTTACTTGCATGTTAGATTAGAGTGCAAGTAGATAAGTGTATGGTCATACTAAGACCTTGTATAGGTCGATTAGGACATTGTCTAGGGAATCTTGAGAGTTCTTGGAACAACGAGGACGAAAGGATTTAATGGCTTCGATAGCTTCTTCGGAACGGTCAAGTTGTTTCATTACGACAGCCATGTCCTTGAGAGCACTGTCTACTCTGTCTCCTGTGTTTATGGCTTTCCAAAACCAAACTATTGCCATCTCCGGGTTCTTCTCTATTAACTGCAACCGACAGTGTTACATGTTTTAGTTATTAATAATCTCACTTCCCCTTTAATATATAATCAAGTGTGTAAGAAAAAAATGCCTATCAAACGTATTAGATGATGGGCCAATATAAAATTGTTGAGAAGAATATTCTTTGGGACGTGAGACTTTTTTGCACCATTCTAAGGAAAAGTAAACTCGAAAATTATTGCGAGAATCAGGACCGTTTGGTGCAACCAACGACTCTCATATGCACACGTCAACATCTACTTTCTATACATCATAACAAATTATTTTGGTTCTATTGCATAATCAGCTAACAAACAAATAAGGGAACTTAAAATATAACTGGAATAAGTGTGATGAATAATTTTGATTAAATCTAACAAACTTGCTTCTTTTTGCTTAATCGATCAAGTTGAGTTATTTAAACAATGTCTTCTTCAAAAAAAGTTATCGGCAAAACATCTTTAAAAGGATTATCTATAATTTCTCTCTTTTGTAAGAAATTTCAGGCAAACAATAAATAAAAAGACAGCATCATCCAATCCAGATTACACCAAATTCAATTTACCCTAAAAATATATATATGTACTTATACTAATTTCCATTAAAACCCATTAAACAGTAAATAAAAGTTAACATAAACTATCATACATGAAAGATTTTTTTTTTTGAAATTAATACATACATGAAAGATTGTTAAAGTGATTCACACAAAAGAAGCTAAGAAGAAGAAGAATATGTACCTGAGCATGTTTGGCTTTGACATAGGGAGTATCTCCACAAGGGACTTTGTGAATCACATGAAACAGTTCATTATCTTTCACCAGATTGCTTCTTGCTGAGTTGGTATTATCATTCTTCATCTTCTTCGAAAGCTTATCTCTCTCTCTCTCTCTCTCTCTCTCTGAATAATTAAGTATGCAAATGTCTTTATAGACAGGCTGTGAGAGAAAACTTCTGAACTATGCGTATGTTTGTAACTATAGCACATGAATCTGGACAGCATATTGTCTATGTTCACAGAATCTGCCACGTCACCTGGAGACTTCTTACCACGTAGGTGAACGAGCTAAACGTGTGTCATTGTACCATTGCTACTCTCTCTCTCTCTCTCTCTCTCATTTTATATATACTTTTTATTAGTATAATTTAGGTTATTAACCGCCAAAAGATTATATATTTTCGTTGCATATATATCATCAATAACTATGTACAGTGAATACAGAATCTATCGATGTTCTTTTTTTTTTTTTATGTTCTTGGTTAGTTGCCTCACGTTATTGTCGGTCTCTTCCTCTATACTCGCTTCCTTCCAAAAACTTACAAGAAAGAGTATTTTCTTCTACAACAATATTTTATTTTCCGTTAACCGTTTGCGACATTTTAACACTTATATGTGAAGTTAAATGTGTGTGTGTTGCAATAGTACTACGCGTGTCATTTTTATAATTTATTGGAGTACCAACTTATGCCATGTGTGATGTGCCAAATGAATTTTAATCAGATTTTTATACATTGTAATTAATATTAGAGTTTTACTGTATAAGTTGACTAGTTTCATAACATCTAAAACACATATATAATGTCTAAATGTAGTGTGCATATTAAGTTTAGCAAAAAAAAAAAAAGTAATGTAAATGACACGTTCCTAATGTTTTATATATGTAATTAAGTCTACATGTTCGTATATACTAATAGATTAATAACTTCATCTTCATGTGCTTATTATCTTGTCTATCACTGATTTCAGTGTTTAGGCTTTAGATTTCGTGGTTTTTTTTAATGATTTCACTATTTCTTTAAGGTGTCATATTTAAATCACATAAATGTGTTACTGTAATGTAAAGGCATACAGTACTCATAACTAATAAGTTGATTCCATGCCGAGTGGTGCAGGGCATTTTCAATCTTCATTATCATTTACATAAATATTCCAAAAATATATTCTAAATAGGGTCAATGATTCATCGTCTTATGAACCATTGAAACATTTCAAAGGATAAATTATTAAAATATCTAAGTGGTTACCACATCAATAATATGCTATAATAAAATGAATAGGGTAAATAATCACATCATTTTCTCGAAAAAATAAATGGGAAAATTGCCAAAGAGAACAAAAAAGTAAGGGTGTTGTCCCCTTGATATAAATCATTTTTTGTCTAAATTTTCTCCTTTTTATCCTTTGTATTTCTGAAAATTAATGAAATAAATACTGTTGTGAAACAAAAAAAATATTAAAAATATAAACAATTAATAAAACACCTATATACATATGCTGGTATTTTTTTTCAAAAAGTTCATAAATAAAAATTTGAAAATATGTTCTACTAAAGGTAGAAAGTGTCTTCTACGGAAAATGGTATAGTAGAAAGCGATTTCTAAAATAAATACGTTCATCTATTATTTTTAGAACGTACATTCTACTATTTACTAATTTTCTAAAAATGTAGGGAGTATTTACTCTTTTGGATTTTGTGAAATGTCATAGTAAGGATAATAACAATAAGGGAGTATTTACCCAAAAAAATCTCTTAACCTAGAAAAAATGCAAAATACCCATCTAACTAAATAACAGCATCTCTACGTAGCATCCTGTGTTTGGCTCAATGATACTTTTGCATATTTCTAATCAATGGGAATATAAACATGCAAAACACTGACAGGTAAGTTCTTATTCTTAATTACGTTTAGTCTTCCCCTAATAATACTTGAATATTATATATATGGATCCGAGATTAGGGGAGAAAATCACATGAATTTGGACGGTTTCTGAGCACGATTCAAGATTGATTTGGTTGCTTGGGTCTATTAAGGTTCTGCATACTTAGCTATTAATTAATATTATCTTTGTCTTTATATTAAGAAACTTTGGTCCATTCCTTTGAGTGTGGATGGTTGCATTTTAATACATATAACTTGTTCGATTCCTTGGAAACGTTTTGTTTATGTTGCATCTGTGTGCACCAGTAAAACTCAAGCATTCGTATATTTTTATTTTTTTGGTTTTGAAAATTTATTTTTTTCTAGATAAATATGTATTTTTATCACTACAAGAAAACTGCTCGATTCCCAGGGAAGATATCCTCGGAATGTCGTCGGAATTCACGTATTCCGACGACAAACCCAGGAAATGATCCGTCGGAATAATATCGTCGGAATAACGTAAGTCGTCGGAATTCCCTCGGAAATTTGTGACGAAATTCCGACGGAGACTTTTTCCGAGGGAATTCCGAGGAACACCTACGGTGATCCCATTGTCGGAATATCCCTCGGAATTTTCCGAGGGAATGTCCCTCGGAAAACACTGTCGGAAAATTCCGAGGAACTCTCCCTCGGAATATTCCGAGGAATATTCCCTCGGAAAATTCCGAGGAACAATTTCCTCGGAATTTTCCGAGGGAATATTCCTCGGAATTTTTTCGACGGAAGACTCCCTCGGAAATTCCGAGGAACACTTCCCTCGGAAATTTCCGAGGGCCTTCGTTCCTCGGAATTTTCGTAAAATATAATTTATATTAATAATAAATATTAATTTATTTCTTATTAATTAAATTGGAAAATTAATTATTAAATTCGAAAATTAATTATTAAATTGAAAATTAAAAAAAAAACATAATATAAATAGTTCAAAAGTAATATTCATACAAAACAGAAAATAAAAAAAGTTTAAAACATAAATTAAAGTTAGAACTACTCGTCCTCGTCGACGTCGAAGTTCTGGTCCGGGAATTGCCTCATGAAGGCCGCCATCATCTTCTCACTCCGCCTCCTGTCTGCCTCTCTAGCTCTCTCTTGAGCCGCCATCTTCTCCTCCAACTGACGGATGCGTTCATCCTTATCCTTCAGTTGATCCATCAGAGTAGGATCAACTGGCACCTGAGACGTAGGAGGAACCGATTTGGATCGACGACCCAAACCGACCAAACGCCCTTCTTCTTTGGAATCGCCTGAAAAAGAAAATTTAAAATCTTAATCATAGAAAAAAATTTTAAAATTAATAAGTAAATTGATATTTACAAAATATCTTACCGATTCAAGAAGCTCGTTGATTCGGACTTGAGAGAGGGCAGTGGACTCAGTAGATGTGGCGTCAAGATCGAGATCGGCCTGGATCTGGGAGAGACGGGCCTCCTCGTCTTGTGTCATACTGTCCACCAGGGAGACAACTCCTGCGCAAGACCGTCATCAATCTGGCCCGTGGTCTTGTTGGTGTGGATCCTCTTGTACAAAGGGAAATCACCCACGGGCTCACCTTCATTTTCTTGCGCCTAGGAAAACACATAAATTCAAAAAAACATTAGAAAGCAGAAAAATTAAAATTTACAATTAAAAAGAAAAGGAGTTTGAACTTACCATCTTGTCTGCGAGAGTGGGAATAGACTGAGCACCCAAATTGTGCTTGTACATGCCCTTCCCGCCACGATCGCTCTTGCGGTTGGCGGAGTTGGTGTTAGAGACCTGCTTCGTCGAGTCCTTGTCCAATGGACACACAACTCCTCCCAAGTGGTCATGTTGATCCACTTTGGGACCTTATAATGAAAAAAAATTTTTTAAAGTTAAATAGAATTAAAAAAATATATTAATAAAGTTAAAAAAAAGAAATACCTTATCCGCTAGCCACTTCTGCTTCCATTCATATATTTTGCCCGGAATATGAATCCATACATTTGTGGATGAAGGCGTTGCGGATGAACGTCGTGTTATCCGGATGCCAGTTGAACTCTTGCTGGAAAAAACAAAACCTGATTAGTAGAAATAAAATTTCAAAGGAAAAAAATAGAAATTTTTAAAAGTTAGAATACTTACAGCAAACTGACGAAACCAGAGCTCCTGCTCATCCCTCGGCATCACTGTGAAGGTTGCGTATCCCTTCTTGAGGTCGGAATACATCATCCTGTTGATCCAAGCGCTGATCCCGTTATGGGATCGGTCGAACCTAATACATAGGAAACAACTTATTAAAAATGAATCTAATTTTTCAAATAAAGAAAATTAAACTTTCACTTACCAAGTCTGACCGGGTTCCCTAGGATACAGAGTGAGATAAGGGAGATGGTCACGACCTGGCTGTTGCACCAGCTGTGCAACAGTCATCACTCCTGGAGCGACATGAGGCTCGGGAATGTCTGGGAAGTCGTGAGGAAGATGAGGGGCCGCAGCGGGAGAAGGAGCCGCATGCTGAACCATAGCGGGACGGGGGCTCTGCGATGAGGATGACGAACCCCGAGACCGGCTAGACGAAACCCGAGAATCCGAAGGGGTCGTCGAAGTAGCGCGGCCTCGCGGTGGGGCCCGACGAGATCGAGCCCTCGCACTCTGGTCACTAGAATCCCTATAATTTTTTAAAAATAATGAATTAAAATTAATAAAATTATTTTTTAAATATATATTTATAAATTATAAAAACAGCTAAAATGATTTATAAATTAAAAAAATGTCTTAAGAATTATTAAATAACTTATAAATTATTTATAAATTTCAAAATATCTAAAAAAATATTAAATGACTTTTAAAATTATTTATAAATTATAAAATTTGCTAAAATAATTTTTAAATGACTTTTAAAATTATTTATAAATTATGAAATTTGCTAAAATAATTATAAAATGACTTTTTAAATTTTTAAAAATTTTGAAATTAACTAAAATATTATTAAATGACTTATAATTTTTATAAATTATAAAGTAGCCAAAATAATTACTAAAAAATTGAAACCCTAAAATTAATCAAATCTAAAATCAAAACCTAATCAAACCCTAAAATCTAATCAAAACTTAACATCAAACCCTAATCCTAATCAAAACCCTAATCCTAATCAAACCTAATCCTATCAAACCCAATTCTAATTAAAACCTAATCTACTCAAATTCCCTAAAATCTAACAAAATTCCCTAAAATCTAACCTAGAACTAATAAGAGAGGGGGAGAAGAGAACTTACATGGAGGAGGGAGAGATTAGGGGAGTGGGGGTGGAGGGGAGCCCGAATATCAAGAGGGAGAGGAGGAGGAGCCGGAAATCGCCAAGGGAGAGGAGGAGGAGCCGGAAATCGCCAAGGGAAAAGAGAGAAAAGAGAGAAATGGGGAAGAAGATCCGCAGATCTGGTTTTACCCCGAAAATTCCGACGGAAAATGAAACCCTCGGAATTCTGTCGGAATTTTCGGTTTACGAACCGGTTTACCAGAATTCCGACGGAATTCCGAGGGATTCAGGAATTCCGTCGGAATTCCCTCGGAATTATGGGTTCCTCGGAATTTCCTGGGAAATTTCCCAGAAAATTCCTAGGAATCCTATGGTTCCTCAGAATTTCCTGGGAAAATTCCCAGGAAATTCCGAGGAACCATAGTTTAGGGGTTCGGATTAATGATTTACAAACTTTAGACCGTTCCTTGAACAATTTGGCAGTTTTCTCAAGACTTATATTGATAGTACATGACAAATAAACATTCAAATTACAAAATGATTGAATCGAGTATAAGTATGTCGTTTAGGTTCATTAAAGTGTATAAGTGTTTATCTTGCATTGCTGTTGGGGATCTCGGTGCAACAATCGGAAAAGTGGCCATTAATTGGTACACACCAATGTCTTGTCCCATAATCAATTGAAGACACTTACTAAGGCTTACGTAAGTCTTCTGGGAACCGTAAATTGGTGTTTTCGATTCTAAATCCTTATTCCCTAGGAATTTCCTGGGAAAATTCCCAGGAAATTCCGACGAAATGCTGAATTCCTAGGAATTTCCTGGGAAAATTCCCAGGAATTTCCCACGAAATGCTGATATCCGTCGGAATTTCCTGGGAATTTTCCCAGGAAATTCCTAGGAATCTATACCTAAAAAAATCCCTAAAATCTGATTTTACAAGGTAAAATTCCGAGGAAATTCCGAGGAAACCCTCAAGATCCTCGGAATTTCCTCGGAATTCTGAAAAAAAAAAAAAAAAAAAAAAAAACTATACTACTCTCCAATCTCTGGTTCATCCTCTGAACCCGAGTCACCATCATCACCACCAGATGAATCTGAATCTGGATCTTGGTGAAACTCTCCAATCTCTGGTTCATCTTCGACGTGAACAACGGCTTCGTCTCCAAAATCGGTGAAATCGATAACAAGATCAACTGCAGCTACATCTCCTGCTGCACTTAAGTTGCCGGATGTGTTTGGTTGGAGTGGGTCTTCCAACTCAGAACTTCCTTGAACTCGGCTTCTCGGGTGAGTGCTGTAACAGTAACCCATGGATCATCTCTGTTCGTAACCCGGGGGTATTTGATATAACAAACCTGTAACATTTTTAAATTTGTTAATTAAGTATGAATGATGATGAAGCAAATATTGAAAAATAATTGACATATATATTTTTTAATTACCTGATCGGCCTGAGAAGCAAGAATGAAAGGATCATAATATGGCAGTTTTCGCCTCGAATGTACTGATGTGACACCAAATGCATCTGTTCTGACACCTCGATCCGGAGTGTTGTCGTACCAGTCACAATAGAAAACTGTGCACCGCAATCCAACCATGCCCGGATACACGATTTCCAAAATCTCGCGTATGTTTCCGTAGTATACATCATCTCCAGCTGCAGAGCAAACGCCAGCATTATAAGTCTTACTCGAACGTCTCCTCTTAGAAGTTGTGAATGCATATCCCCGAGAAGCAAATCTCGGATATGACTTCACAACATACTTTGGGCCCCAAATCATCTCGCGTAGCCAATCATTAATTGTTTCACCTCTGGCCATACCATCAGACACCTATTAATAAACATATATTAGTATAGTAAAATTTGGTAAATAGTATAAAAATTTATTTTCTGCACTCACATAAGTACGCATCCATCCAGCAAATTCTCTCATCTTCAGTGCTTCTAGTTCCTCCTCTGTGGCGTGTCTATATTCGAACCGCTTTTCCGCCATGAAAATCCTGTACATATTATGATAATATAAAAATTTGAACTTGCTAAAATAAATATTAAAAATAATTTTAAATTTTGTACCTCTCGTATTGAAAAACATCTTCGCAGTTGGTGAGCAAATATATTTGCAATTGACTGTGCTCCTCTTCAGTAAGTTGACGGTTCTTTGGTTTTCCGCTGAGTCGTCCAACATCTGTGAAGATGTCTGGAACCGTAACATAATATGTTGCCCTTTCGCCTCTATCATCATGCCGAGCGGGTTTTCTGCTTTTCGTCTGCACTTCTCCTGGAAAGTAGTGCTCCGCAAAGTTTGAAGTTTCTGCTCTGATAAACTGTGCCACTATAGAACCTTCTACCCTACTTAAATTTTTCACCATTTTCTTTAGATGAAACATATACCGCTCATACAGATACATCCATCTATACTGAACAGGACCACCAAGTTCCAATTCTCTTGGCAGGTGAATAACAAGATGCTCCATAACATCAAAAAATGAAGGAGGAAATCTTCTCAAGGTTGCACTTAATCACGGCTATGTTAGTCTTCAAGTTTTCAATACATTCAGGAGTAACTGATCTCGTGCATAAATCTCGGAAGAAAGCACTTATCCCGCCAAACTGCTTCATAAACATTCTTTGGTAATAGTTCCTTGAAGGCGAACGGAAGGAGGCGCTGCATCATTACATGGCAATCGTGACTCTTTAAGCCGGTAAACTTTCCTTCCCTTCTGTCGACACAGTTACCCAAATTAGATGCATAACCGTCTGGAAATTCCACATCCTTTGAAATCCAATCAAAGAACGCATCTTTGGCCGCTGCATCAAGTCGGTATATGGGAAAAGGAGCCCTGCCATTCTCATCAACATGAAGTTCTTCACGAGCACATATATCGACTAAATCCAGTCTTGACTTCAAATTATCCTTGGTTTTACCTTGAACGTTAAGGATCGTGTTCATCAGGTTGTCGAAAAAGTTCTTCTCAATATGCATGACATCTAAATTATGCCTCAGCAGATGATCCTTCCAGTATGGCAGATCCCAGAAAATACTCTTTTTGTGCCAGTTATGTAGATCTCCAACAGCATCTACCGGATAATGCACATGTCCACCCACGTCTGGGGTCCTTTCTGCACCAAAATCTCTTAGTTGTGTCAACATTTCTCTCCCACTGATTTCCGGTGTTGGATCATCAAACACCCTCTTGTTCTTCGTAAATAAATTCCTACTCCTGCGATATGGATGATCTGGTGGTAGGAATCTCCTGTGACAGTCAAACCAACACGTTTTCCTTCCATGTTTTAGTTGGAAAGCATCAGTGTTATCTTGACAATATGGACATGATAGCCTTCCATGTGTTGTCCATCCAGATAACATACCATATGCTGGGAAATCACTTATTGTCCACATAAGTACTGCCCGCATTTGGAAGTTTTCTTTACATGAAACATCGTACGTTTCAGCACCTTGACCCCATAGCTGTTGCAACTCATATATTAGTGGCTGTAGAAATACATCAAGTGATCTCCTAGGATGCTCTGGTCCGGGAACAAGAATGGAGAGAAACAAAAACTCTCGACGCAAGCACAAGTTTGGCGGTAAGTTGTATGGTGTGAGAATGACTGGCCATAGAGAATATTGTCTCCCATGCTTCCCAAATGGGCTGAAACCATCCGTACATAATCCAAGGTAGACATTTCTTCTTTCATACGCAAATTCTGGATAGGTCGATTGAAAATGCTTCCAAGCTTTTGCATCTGAAGGATGTCTAATCTCACCATCCGTTGAATGCTCCGCATGCCATCTCATTGGTTGCGCTGTGCGTTCGGACAGATACAACCTCTGCAACCTTTCCGTCAATGGCAAATACCACATCCTTTATATGGCACTGGAACTCTTCCACCCGTATCTTTATAACGAGCCTTTCCACAAAATTTGCATGCATCCAGCTGCTCATCCGCCCTCCAATAAATCATGCAGTTATCCCTGCATACATCTATTACCTGGTACGATAAACCAAGACCAGCTACCAGTTTCTGAACCTCGTAGTATGAACCAGGAGCAACATTATCCTCAGGTAGAACACCTTTTACAAAATCAGCAATCGCATCCACACAGTCTTCAGCCAAATTATAATCGGATTTAATGCTCATCAGTCTTGTTGCAGATGATAAAGCTGAATGACCATCTCTGCAACCTTCGTACAAAGGTTGCTTTCCAGCATCCAACATATCATAAAATCTCCTAGCTTGTGTATTGGGTAAATCTTCCCCTCTAAAATGATCATTTACCATCTGCTCAGTACCTACACCATAATCTACGTCCATTCTAATTGGTTCTTCTAACCTAACCGCAGGTTGAGGTTCGCTAGTACTACCATATTCATAATCAGTTCCCCATGATGATACCAAATTTTGTAACTCCGTGTAAACCCTCGAGTATATAGATGAGTCCAAACATCTAACTGTTTTATAACCTTCCTATTTTTACAAGTAGAACAAGGACATCTTAACATACCTGATTTAGCTTCCGGTTGGTTGAGAGCTTTCCCCATGAATTCCTTTAGACCATTTTCGAACTCTGGCGTAAGCAATCTCGTGTTCGGATCCATATGAGGTCGATCTATCCAAGAGCGATGATAATTATAAGAAGACATGATTTTTTCAATCAGATTCGTGTGTGCAAAATAGAATGAGAGAGGATGAAGATATGTAGTGAATGAAGAGGATGAGGGGTGCTTGCATTTATAGATTAAATCTGCCGATATTTCC